>NC_091007.1:23682500-23757500 GCF_041146395.1 Eulemur rufifrons | reverse complement strand
GCAGCACCTTTCACGATAATTGTGATAAGGTTCATCTCTCCCTCCTTAAATCCAAGATGGCTGTGACGGAAAAAACTATGGTGAGGCCTAGCTAACTTGGTGTTGCTGATACTTGGTATTGGAGCCTGGCAAGAGACCACTCTTTCAAGTATCATTCCACCATCCTTTCTCCATTATTTTAAAAGGCAGAGCACCTTTCACCAGTGAGCATAAGAATGAGTTGCTGGAGGGGATGTTTTTATGTCGAGTCAGGGGGTGGTGGAGGGGCAGGCCCTCTGTCAGTCTGGTGATTTGTTTTTATTATCCCCAGAGAGGAGAAGTGGGTATGTGTGTGGCAGGTGAAAAGGGCAGATCCTGTTTCAGTCTTAGACTGAACAGGATCCGCAGTTTTCAGCCTGTTCCTTTAAGAATCATTTGATTCATCAGCTGGGACTCTACCAAGGTTCTATAGACCCCTCTATGAGTGCGCCCAGTAAACTGGCTGGTTCCAAGAAGTATACCGCAGAGCTTTTGAAATAACTACTACGGTGAGAATTATTTGCCAGTTTTTGCAGCACCTTTCACAATAATTGTGTTAAGATTCGCCTCTGCATCCTTAAACACAAGATGGCTGCCATGGAAAACACTATGCTGAGGCATAGCTCACTTGGTGTTGCCAATACTTGGTACTGGACCCTGGCAAGAAGCCAGTTTTTTAAGTATCATTCCATGATCCTTTCTCCACTATTTTAAATGGCAGAGCACCTTTTGGCAGTTAGCATAAGAATGAGTCGCTAGAAAGGACCTTTTTTGTGGGGTCGGGTGGTGTTTGGGGGTCAGGGCATCTTTCAGTCTGGCGGTTTGTTTTTATTAGGCCCAGAGAGGAGAAGTGGGCATGTGTGTGGCAGGTGAAAAGTGCTGATCATCTTTCAGTCTTAGGGTGAAAGAGGATCAGCAGTTTTCAGCCCGTTTCTTTAAGAATCCTTTGATTCATCACCTGGCAATCTACCATGGTTCTCTGGACCCCTCAATGCGTGGGACCCTTTAACTGGATACTTCCAAGAATTATGCTGCAGAGCTTTTGAAATAACCACTACGTGGAGAATTATTTGCCAGTTTTTGCAGCACCTTTCACCATAATTGTGACAAGGTTCGTCTCTGCCTCCTTAAACCAAGCTGGCTGCCATGGACAAAACCATGCTGAGGCCTACCTCACTTGGTATTGCCTATACTTGGTACTGGAGCCTGGCAAGAAGCCAGTCTTTTAAGTATCATTCCACCAACCTTTTTCCATTGTTTTAAAAGGCAGAGCACCTTTTGCCAGTTAGCAAATGAGTTGCTGGAGGGCACGTTCTTGTGTGGGGTCAGGTGGTGTGTGAGGGGGCAGGCGCTCTGCCAGTCCAGTGTTTTTTTTTTAATCCTCAGAGAGGAGAAGTTGGCATGTGTGCAGCAGGTGAAAAGTACGGATCCTGTTTTAGTCTTAGACTGAAACAGGATCCACATTTTCTGCCCGTTCCTTTAAGAATCATTTGACTCTTCTTCCGTGAATCCACCATGGTTCTCTATAACCCTCTATGCGTGGCCCCAGGTAACTAGCTGGTTCCAAGAAGTATGCCATAGAGCTTTTGAAATAACCACTACGTGGAGAATTATTTGCCAGTTTTTGCAGCACGTTTCACCATAATTGTGACAAGGTACTTCTCTGCCTCCTTAATCCCAAGATGGCTGCCAGGGAAAAAACTATGCTGAGGCCTAGCTCACTTGGTGTTGCCGATACTTGGTACGGGAGCGTGGAATAAAACCAGTCTTTCAAGTATCATTCCACCATCCTTTTTCCATTATTTTAAAAGGCATAGCACCGTTTGCCAGTTAGCATAAGAATGAGTCACTGGAGGGGACATTTTTGTGTGGGGTCGTGTGGTGTGTGTGGGGGGCAAGCCCTCTGTCAGTCCAGTGGTTTGTTTTTATTATGCCCAGAGAGGAGAAGTGGGCATGTGTGTGGCAGGTGAAAAGTGCGGATCCTGTTTCAGACTTAGACTGAAACAGGATCCGCACTTTTCAGCCCGTTCCTTTAAGACTCCTTTGATTCATTCTCAATGATGGTGGAATGGTGGTGACCTCCTGGATTCGTGCTCCTGGAGTGGAAGGCATGGGTCTCCCACTGCCCACAACCCTAGAGGTTCACTTCCCCACAAGAACGGTGGTGTGAATCCATGGAGAATCAGCGTGGGACAGAGAGAGAGAGCAAGAAAAGACTGAGGTGATTAGGGAAATAAATCACCAAAATCTGGAGAGTGCGGGATGGCCAATAGAGAAGGGAGCACGGGACAGCTGTACCCACCTCACCAGAGAGTGGGGTGGGATCAGCCCCACAGGAAAGCATCTTGTTCCCCCTCTGACCTCCACACCCACTCAATTGAGGATCTGCCTGAAGTCGGTGCAGAATCGCCACGGGAGATGTGGGGCTCTGCAGAGAGGAGACATTGGCAGGAGGCATTTTGGACCCTGGAGTGCTGTGCGCAGCTGACGCACCTAGCAACTGTCTCCTATACGCGGGCGGTGGGGCTGCTTTGGTCCCGGCTCTAGCAGATGCCAAACTGCCTCGTATAGGTGGGCGGCTGGATTCTCCCGGTCCCCGGCTCCTCTGGCCTCTGCCGGTCCCTGAGCATTCAACCCCAGTGACAGTGATCTGCAGACGGGCGGCCGCCATTGTCGGGGTCCACAGCCTAAACGCTGAGGAGCGATTGGGTACCGGGCGGCTCCCTGGGCGGCTCCCTTCCCTAGTCCACGGACCCTGACTAGGAGCTCCACCTTTGTGTGAACACTGAGTGGTTCCCCAGTCACGAGAGAGTAGAGCGTGGACCTTGCAGACATTGGGGTGGGGCAGACCATCGCCCGCGGGAACTGCAGTGGCTGGGGCGTTGGGCGAATGAGGGCACCGCTCCGCTCTCCCTATCCACTGTCTTTCTCACAGAGAGAGACAGAAGCCACCTCGGGAGAGGAAGAGGGGCAGCCCCCCCAGCGGAGCTAGCAAAATCCTGAACAATATGTGAAGGGCTCCCCCTAGTGACAGAGGAGGCAGCTTACCTGGCACTCACAGTGTGCCCCTATCCAGACTAAAGCTGAAAGAAGGGATCTTAAGGATTCATTCAGATGGGAAGGGCTCAGCGAAGGAACTCTAGGAGTATAAAGAATCAAGCTGAAACCATGCCCTCAAAGAGGATTACTAGTTCTCCACCAATTAACACAAAGCAGATTCCAAATAGCAACATGTCACAGGAAGAATTTCAAACATGGATCATAAATACGCTGAACATTATGCAAGAAAAAATGGATAATCAACACAAAGAAACCACAAAAAAGATCCAGGACTTGGAAGAAAAATTCACCAAAGAAATTGAAATACTGAAGAAAAATCAAACTGAACTCCTGGAAATGAAAAATTTATTCAAGGAGCTACAAAACACAGTGGAAAGTCTCAAGAGCAGGGTAGATCAAACAGAAGAAAGAATCTCAGAGATCGAAGATAACACTTTCCAATTAAATAAGGCAGTCACAGAGTTAAAACAAAGAAACATGAGAAATAATCATAGTCTGCAAGAAATGTGGGATTATGTGAAGAAGCCTAACGTGAGAGTTATCGGCATTCCTGAGGGTGAAGAAGACAATAAGCAAGGGTTGAATAAAGTATCTGAAGATATAATTGAGGAAAATTTCCCAGGCCTTGCCAAATCTCTAGATACACAGGTTCAAGAAGCTCAAAGAACCTCTGAGAGATTCATACCAAATAGGAAGACACCACGTCATGTAGTTATCAGACTGACCAAAATATCCACTAACGAGGCCCTTCTTCAATCTGTAAGGAGAAAGAAACAAGTAACATACAAAGGAAAGCCCATCCGAATCACGCCAGATTTCTCAACTGAAACCTTACAAGCAAGAAGAGATTGGAGCCCCATTCTCACTCTTCTGAAACAGAATAATGCCCAGCCTAGAATCCTGTACCCAGATAAGCTCAGTTTTATATATGAAGGTGAAATTAAGACATTCTCAGATAAACAAAAACTCAGAGAATTCACCAAGACAAGAGCAGCTTTCCAAGAAGTATTCAAAACAGAGTTACACGTGGTCCAGCACAAGAAGGACCCTCGAATGTAACACTAATCAAGAGATAAATATGAAAACACAGTTATCATAATGGCTCAAGAGAGAAAACAGATCAATGAAATTCAACCCAACATGAGGAACAGCAATCTGTCTCGCTTATCAGTTCTCTGATTAAATGTGAATGGATTGAATTCCCCACTCAAGAGACATGGACTGGCCCAATGGATAAAAAAGATATAAGCCAAGTATCTGCTGTCTTCAGGAAACTCATCTAACCTGCAAGGATGCATTTAGACTGAAAATAAAAGGGTGGAAATCAATATTCCAAGCAAATGGAACCCAAAAGAAAGCTGGCGTGGCAGTTCTAATCTCCGATAACGTAGTTTTTAAATCAACAAAAGTAAAGAAAGACAAAGATGGTTACTATATACTGGTGAAGGGTACAATTCAACAAGAAGACATAACTATACTTAACATATATGCACCCGATCTAGGTGCACCCAGATTCATAAAGCAAACCCTACTTGATCTGAACCAAATGATAGATAACAACACTTTAGTAGCCAGAGATTTTAACACGCCACTGACAGTTCAAGACAGATCCTCCAAACAAAAAATAAACAAAGAAATATTGGACGTAAATAGAATGCTAGAACAAATGGGCCTGACTGACATCTACAGGACATTCTACCCAAATACCACTGAATATAAGTTCTTCTCATCAGCTCATGGGACATTCTCCAAGATTGACCATATCTTAGGACATAAAGAATGTCTTAAAAAATTTAAAAATATAGAAATAATACCATGCAGCTTCTCGGATCACAGTGGAATAAAAGTAACAATGAACCCTAACAGAAATCCTCATTTCTACTCAAAGTCATGGAAGCTAAATAACCTTCTCCTGAACAATCATTTTATAAATGAAGAAATCAAGTCAGAAATCAAAAGATTCTTTGAATTAAACGACAAAGGAGATACAACTTATCAAAATCTGTGGGACACAGCTAAAGCAGTCCTGAGAGGAAAATTTATTTCCATAAATGCCTATGCCAAAAAGACAGAAAACTTACAAATAGACAATCTAATGAATAGACTCAAAGAGCTGGAGAAGAAAGAAGAGACCAAACCCAAACCCAGCAGAAGGAAATTATTAAGATTAAATCAGAACTAAATGAAAAGGACCATAAGGGAGCATAAGGGAGATTAAACCAAACCATAACGGAGATTAATAAAACCAAAAGTTGGTTCTTTGAAAAAATAAACAAAATTGACACACTTCTGGCTAAACTAACCAAGAGCAGAAAAGAAAAATCTCTTATAACCTCGATCAGGAACACGAAAGGAGTAATCACGACTGATGCCACAGAGATACATGATATCATCTATGAATTCTACAAAAATCTTTATGCACACAAATTAGAAAACCTGGAGGAAATGGACAAATTCTTATAAACACACAGCCTTCCCAGGCTCAACCAGGAAGAAATAGAATTCCTGAATAGACCGATATCTAGATCTGAAATTGAAACAGCAATAAAAAACCTTCCCAAAAAGAAAAGCCCTGGACCAGATGGGTTCACCCCTGAATTCTACCATACCTACAAAGAAGAACTGGTGCCCATCGTACATAAACTATTCTCCAATATAGAGAAGGATGGGATTCTCCCCAACACTTTTTACCAAGCCAACATAATCCTGATACCAAATCCAGGAAAGGATGCAACTAAAACAGAGAACTATAGACCAATTTCTCTTATGAATATAGATGCAAAAATTCTCAATAAAATTCTAACAAATCGAATCCAAGTGCTTATCAAAAAAATAATCCATCACGACCAAGTGGGCTTCATCCCAGAGATGCAGGGATGGTTTGACATATGGGAATGTAATTCATCACATAAATAGAAGCAAAAATAAAGATCAGATGATCCTCTCAATAGATGCAGAGAAAGCATTTGACAAAATTCAACACCCTTTTATGATAAGAACACTTAACAAAATAGGCATAGATGGGGCCTATATAAAAATGATACAAGCCATATACGACAAACCCTCAGCCAACATCATACTGAATGGGGAAAAACTGAAAGCATTCCCACTTCAAACTGGAACCAGACAAGGCTTACCACTGTCCCCATTACTTTTCTACATAGTATTGGAAGTCCTCGCAAGAGCTATCAGGCAAGAGAGCAGAATCAAGGGAGTTGAAATAGGGACAGAAGAGATCAAACTCTCACTCTTTGCTGATGATATGATGTTATATCTATAAAACCCCAAGGTTTCAACCAAGAGACTCCTGGAATTGATCAATGAATTCAGTAAAGTCTCAGGATACAAAATCAATACACACAAATCAGAGGCATTCATATATGCCAATAACAGTCAAATGGAAAACCAAATTAAGGACTCAATACCCTTCAAAATAGCAACAAAGAAAATAAAATACCTAGGAATTTATTTAACTAAGGAGGTAAAGGACCTCTATAGGGAGAACTATGGAACACTGAGGAAGGAAATTGCAGAACATGTAAATAGGTGGAAAACCATACCATGCTCATGGATCGGTAGAATCAACATTGTTAAAATGTCTATACTGCCCAAAGTTATCTACAGATTCAATGCAATCCTTATTAAATTACCAACATCTTTTTTCACAGACATAGAAAAACTAATTTTACGCTTTGTATGGAACCAGGGAAGACCCCGTTTAGCAAAAGCAATCTTAAACAACAAAAACAAAATGGGAAGTATTAATTTGCCAGACTTCAAACTATACTACAAGGCTGTGGTTCTTAAAACAGCCTGGTACTGGCACAAGTGCAGGGACACAGACCAGTGGAACAGAACAGAAAATCCCAATATAAAACCATCCTCATATAGCCATCTAATCTTTGACAAAGCAGACAAAAACATACTCTGGGGAAAAGATTCCTTATTTAATAAATGGTGCTGGGAAAACTGGATATCCACATGTAGAAGACTAAAACAGGACACATAACTCTCACCCCTCACAAAAATCAAATCACAGTGGTTAACAGACTTAAACCTAAGGTCAGAAACTATTAGAATTCTAGAAGAAAATGTAGGAAAGACTCTTACAGACATTGGCCTAGGCAAAGAATTTATGAAGAAGACCCCTAAAGCAATCACAGCAACAACAAAAATAAATAAATGGGACCTGATCAAATTAAAAAGCTTCTGCACAGCCAAAGAAACAGTCACGAGAGTAAATGGACAACTACAGAATGGGAAAAAATTTTCGCATACTACACATCAGATAAACGACTGATAACAAGAATCTATTTAGAACTCAGGAAAATCAGTAAGAAAAAATCAAACAACCCTATCAAAAAGTGGGCAAAGGACATAAATAGAAATTTTTCAAAAGAAGATATAAAAATGGCTAACAAACATATGAAAAAGTGTTCAACATCTCTAATCATCAGGGAAATGCAAATCAAAACCACAATGAGATATCACTTAACTCCAGTGGGAATGGCCTTTATCAACAAGTCCCAAAACTATACATGTTGGTGTGGGTGTGGGGAGATAGGTACATTCATACACTGCTGGTGGGACTGTAAACTAGTGCAGCCCCTGTGGAAAGCAATGTGGAGATACCTTAAACAGATTCAAGTAGACCTACCATTCGATCCAGCAATTCCATTATTGGACATCTACCCAGAAGAACAAAAGTCATTCTATAAAAAAGACACCTGCACCTGAATGATTATAGCAGCACAATTCACAATCACAAAGATGTGGAAACAACCCAAATGCCCATCAATTCATGAATGGATTAGCAAAATGTGGTATATGTATACCATGGAATATTACTCAGCTATTAGAAATAATGGCGATATGGCATCTCTTTGGTTCTCCTGGAGAGAGCTGGATCCCATTCTATTAAGTGAAGTATCCCAAGAATGGAAAAATAAGCACCACATGTACTCACCAGCAAATTGGTTTCCCTGAGTGCACATTTGGGAACAACACCAATTGGGTATCGGACAGAGGTTGGGGCCGGGTGGAAGGGATGGGTGTATACCTACTTGATGAATGTGATGTGCACTGCCTGGGGAATGGACACCCTTCAAGTTCTAACTGGGGGGGATGGGGTGGGGGAGAGGAGGGGTGCACACCTACATGATGAATGTGATGTGCACTGACTAGGGAATGGACAAAATTGAAGCTCAGAATCGGGGGAAAGGGGAGGCATGGGGAATGTATATAGCCTGATCTTTTGTACCCCCATAATGAGCTAACAAACAAACAAACAAACAAAAAAGAATCGTTTGATTCATCAGCTGGGAATACACCATGGTTCTTTAAAGACCTCTATGCGTGGGCCCAGGTAACTGGCTAGTTCCAAGAAGTATGCCACAGAGCTTTTGAAATAACCACTACGTTGAGAATTATTTGCTAGTTTTTGCACCACCTTTCACCATAATTGTGATAAGGTTCGTCCGTGCCTCCTTCAACCCAAGATGGCTGGGGCGGACAAAACTATGCTGAGGCCTAGTTCACTTGGTGTTGCCGATAGTTGGTACTGGAGCCTGGCAAGAAGCCATGCTATTAAGAGTCATTCCACCATCCTTTCTCCATCATTTTAAAAGGCAGAACACCTTTTTCCAGTTATCATAAGAATGAGTTGCTGGAGGGGACGTTTTTGAGTGGGGTCGGGTGGTGCGTTGAGGGGAAGGCTCTCTGTCTGTCTGGTGGTTTGTCTTTATTATGCCCAAAGAGGAGAGGTGGGCATGTGTGTGGCAGGTGAAAAGTACGGATCCTGTTTCAGTCTTAGACTGAAACAGGATCCGCACTTTTCAGCCAGTTCCTTTACGAATCCTTTGATTCATCAGCTGGGAATCCACCATGGCTGTCGAGACCCCTCTATGTGTGGGCCCAGGTAACTGGCTAGTTCCAAGATGTATGCCGTAGAGCTTTTGAAATAACCACTACGTTGAGAATTGTTTGCCAGTTTTTGCAGCACCTTTGACCATAATTGTGATAAGGTTCATCTGTGCCTCCTTAAACCCAAGCAGGCTGCCACGGACAAAACTATGCTGAGGCCTAGCTCCCTTGGTGTACCGATACATTTTACTGGAGCCTGGCAAGAAGCCATTTTTTTTAAGTACAATTCCACCGTCTTTTCTCCATTATTTTAAAAGGCAGTGCACCTTTAGCCAGTTAGCATAAAGATGAGTCACTGGAGCGGCTTTTTGTGTGGGGTTGGGTGTGTGTGGGAGGGCAGGCCCTCTGTCAGTCCGGTGGTTTGTTTTTATTATTCCCAGAGAGGAGAAGCGGGCATGTATGTGGCAGGTGAAAACTTTGGATCCTGTTTCAGTCTGAAACAGTATCTCCGCTTTTGAGCCTGTTCCTTTTGGAATCCTTTAATTCATCAGTTGGGAATCCACCATGGTTCTCTAGACCTCCCTGAGCGTGGGCCCAGGTAACTGGCTAGTTCCAAGAAGTATGCCGCAGAGCTTTGGAAATAACCACTACATTGAGTATTATTTGCCAGTTTTTGCAGCAACTTTCACAATGATTGTGAAAAGGTTAGGCAGTGCATCCTGAAACCCAAGCTGGCTTCCACAGAAAAAAACTACGGTTAGGCCAATCTCCCTTGGAGTTGCCGATAATTGGTACTGGTCCGTGGCAAGAAGCCATTCCTTTAAGTATCATTCCACCTTCCTTTCACAACCATTTTAAAAGGCAGAGCACCTATTGCCATTTAGCTTAAGGATGAGTCGCTGGAGGAAACGTTTTTGTGTGGGGTGGGAGAGGCAGAGCCAGGCCCTCTGTCAGTCCAGTGGTTTGTTTTTATTATCCCCGGAGAGGAGAAGTGGACATGTGTGTGGCAAGTGAAAAGTGTGGATCCTGTTTCAGTCTTAGACTGATACAGGATCGGCACTTTTCATCCTGTTCCTTTAAGAATCCTTTGCTTCATCAGCTGGGAATCCACCATAGTTCTCTACACCCCACTATGTGTGGGCCCACTTAACAGGCTAGTTCAAAGAAGTATGCCACAGAGCATTTGAAATAACCACTACCATGGAAATTATTTGCCAGCTTTTCCAGCACTTTTACCATAATTTTGATAAGGTTCATTTGTGCTTCCTTAAACCCTAGATGGCTTCCATGGACAAACCTATACTGAGGGTTCTCTCGCTTGGTGTTGCCAATACTTGGTACGGGAGTCTGACAAGAATCCAGTCTTTTAATTATCATTGCACCATCCTTTCTCCCTTATATTAAAAGGTGAGCAACTTTCGGCAGTTAGCATAAGGATGAGTCAACGGAGGGGATGTTTTTGGGTGGGATCGGGGTGGTTTGGGGGACAGTCCCTCTGTCAGTCTGGTTGTTTGTGTTTATTATGCCCAGACAAGGAAGTGGATATATTTGTGGCAGGTGAAATGTGCGGATCCTGTTTCAGTTAGACTGAAACAGTATCCGCACTTTTCAGCTGGTTCCATTAAAAATCCTTTGATTCATCAGCTGGGAATCCACCATGGTTCCTTAGAACCCTCCATGCATGGGCCCATGAACTGGCCTGTACCAAGATGTATGCTGCACAGCTTTTGAGATAAACACTACGTGTAGAATTATTTGCCAGTTTCTGCAGCACATATCACCATAATTGTGATAAGGATCGTCTGTGCCTCCTTAAACACAAGATGGCTGCCACGGAGAAAACTATGCTGAGGCCTAGGTCACTTGGATTTCACGACACTTGTTACTGGAGGCTGGAAGGAGGCCATTCTTTTAAGTATCATTCCACCATACTTTCCCCATTATTTTAAAATGCACGGAAACCTTTGCAAGTTAGCATAATAATTAGTAGCTGGAGGGGACATTTTTATTTGTGGGGTCGGTGTGGGTGGGGGGCGCAGGCCCTCTGTCAGTTCGCTGGATTGTTTTTATTTTCCCCAGACCGGAGAAGTGGGCATGTGTGTGGCAGGTGAAAAGTTCGGATCCCGTTTCTGTCTTAGACTGAAACAGAAACCGCACTTTTCACCCCGTTCCATTAAGAATCCCTTGCTTCATCAGCTGGGAATCCACCATGGGCCTCTAGACTGCTCTATGCGTGGGCCCAGTTAACTGGCTAGTTCAAAGAATTATGCCGCAGAGCTTTTCAAGTAACCACTACCATGAGAATTACTTGACCGCTTTTGCAGCACCTTTCACCATAATTGTGATAAGGTTCATCTGTGCCTCCTTAAACCCAAGATGGCTGCCAGGGACAAACGTGTGCTGAGGCCTAGGTGACTTGCTGTTGCGAATACTTGGTATGGGAGTCTGGCAATAAGCCAGTCTTTTAGGTATAATTCCACCATTCTATCTCCATTATTTTAAAAGGCAGAGGACGTATTGCCAGATAGCATAAGGATCAGTCGCTGGAGGGCACGATTTTGTGTGGGGTGGTGGGGGGCGGGGGCAGGCCATCTGTCAATCCGATGGGTTGTTTTTGTTATCCCTAGAGAGGAGAAGTGGGCATGTGTGTTGCAGGCAAAAAGTCAGAATCCTGTTTCAGTCAGGATCTGCACTTTTCAGCCTGTTCCTTTGAGAATCCTTAGATTCATCACCTTGGAATCCACCATGGTTCTCTAGACCCCTCTATGCGTGGGCCCAGGTAACTGGCTTCTTCCAAGAAGTATGCCACAGAGCTTTTGAATTAAACAGTACGTTGAGAATTATTTGCCGGGTTTTCAGCACGTTTCACCATAATTATGATAAAGTTTGTATGTGCCTCCTTAAACCCAACATGGCTGCCACGGGCATAACTATGCTGAGGCGTAGCTGACTTGGTGTTGCCTATTTTTGTTAGTGGAGACTGACAAGAAGCCATTCTTCTAAGTATCACTCCACCGTCCTTTCTCCATTGTTTAAAAATGCAGGGAAATTTTGCAAGTTAGCATAATAATTAGTAGCTGGAGGGGAATTTTTTTGGGGGGGATCTGCGTGGGTGGAAGGGGGGCAGGCCCTTTGTCAGTTCGCTGGTTTGTTTTTAGTATCCCCAGAGAGGAAAAGTGGGCATGTGTGTGGCAGGTGAAAAGTGTGCGTCCTGTTTCAGTCTTAGACAGACACAGGATCTGCACTTTTCACCCCGTTCCATTAAGAATCCTTTGCTTCATCAGCTGGGAATCCACCATGGTTCTCTAGACCCCTCTTTTAGTGCACACAGAAAACTGCCTGGTTCCAAGAAGTTTTCCTCAGAGCTTTTGAAATAACCACTACTATGGAAATTATTTGCCAGCTTTTCCAGCACTTTTACCATAATTTTGATAAGGTTCATCTGTGCTTCCTAAAACCCTAGATGGCAGCCACGGACAAACCTATGCTGACACCTAGGTCACTTCCTGTTGCCAATAATTGGTATGGGAGTCTGGCAAAAGGCCAGTATTTTAAGTATAATTCCACCATCCTATCTTCATTATTTTAAAACGCAGAGGACCTTTCGCCAGATAGCATAAGGATGAGTCGCTGGAGGGGACCTTTTTGTGTACAGTGTTGGGGGGCGGGGGAGGACATCTGTCAATCCAATTGATTGTTTTTATTATCCCTAGAGAGGAGAAGTGGGCATGTGTGTTGCAGGCAAAAAGTGCATATAGTGTTTCAGTCTCAGACTGAAACAGGATCCGCACTTTTCAGCCTGTTCCTTTAAGAATCCTTTGATTCATCACCTGGGAATCCATCATGGTTCTCTAGACCCCTCTATGCGTGGGCCCAGAAAACTGCCGGGTTCCAAGAAGTATTCCACAGAGCTTTTGAAAAAACCACTACGTTGAGAATTATTTGCAGGTTTTGCAGCACCTTTCATCATAATTGTCATAAGGTTCGTCTCGAGATGGCTGCCATGGACAAAACTATGCTGAGGCCGAGCTCACTTTGTGTGGCCGATCCTTGGTACTGGAGACTGGAAAGAATACATTCTTTTAAGTATCATTTCACCATCCTTCTCCACTATTTTAAAAGTCAGAGCACCTTTTGGCAGTTAGAATAACAAGGAGTCGCTGGACGGTAAGTTTTTATGTGGGGTCTGGGGGCTGGTGCGGCAAGCCCTCCGCCAGTTCTGTGGTTTCTTTTTATTATCCCCAGAGAGGAGAAGTGGGCATGTGTTTGGCAGGTGAAAAGTGCAGATCCTGTTTCAGAGTATGAAAGAGGATCCGCATGTTCATCCTGTTCCTTTAAGAATCCTTTGCTTCATCAGCTGGGAATCCACCATAGTTCTCTACACCGCACTATGCGTGGGCCCAGTTAACTGGCTAGTTCAAAGAAGTATGCCGCAGAGCTTTTGAAATAACCACTACCATGAGAATTATTTAACAGCTTTCGCAGCACCATTTATTATAATTGTTATAAGGTTCATCTGTGTCTCCTTAAACCCAAGATGGCTGCCATGGACAAACCTATGCTGAGGCCTACGTCACTTGCTGTTGCCAATACTTGGTATGGGAATCTGGCAATAAGCCAGTCTTTTAGGTATAATTCTACCATCCTATCTCCAGTTTTTTAAAAGGCTTATGACCTTTCACCAGATAGCATAAGGACGAGTCACTGGAGCAGACTATTTTGTGTGGGGTGGTGGGGGCCGGGGGCAGGGCATCTGGAAATCCGATGGGCTGTTTTTGTTATCCCTAGAGATGAGAAGGGCGAATGTGTGTTGCAGGCAAAATCTGCGGATCCTGTTTCACACTTAGACTGAAACAGGATCTGCACTTTTGAGCCTGTTCCTTTAAGAATCCTTTGATTCATCACCTGGGAATCCACCATGGTTCTCTAGACCTCTCTTTGCATGGGCACAGGTAACTGGCTTGTTCCAAGAAGTATGCGACAGAGCTTTTGAATTAACCAGTACTTTTAGAATTGTCAGGTTTTTAGCATGTTTAACCGTAATTGTGATAACGTTTGAATGTGCCTCCTTAAACCCAAGATGGCTGCCACGGATATAAATATGCTGAGGCATAGCTGACTTGTTGATGCCTATTTTTGTTAGCGGAGACTGACAAGAAGACATTCTTCTAAGTATCATCCCACCATCATTTTTCCATTGCGTAAAAATGGAGGGAAATTTTGCAAGTTAGTATTAAAATTAGATGTAGGGTACGTATTTTTTTTTCTTTTTTTGTGGGGTAGGAGTGGATGGGCGTTTCAGGCCCTCTGTGAGTTCGCTGGTTTTCTTTTATTATCCCCAGAGAGGACAAGTGGGCATGTGTTTGGCAGGTGAAAAGTGTGGATTCTATTTCAGAGAATTAAACAGGATCCACATGGTCATCCCATTCCTTTAAGAATCCTTTGCTTCATCAGCTGGGAATCCACCATGGTTCTATATACTCCTCTATGCGTTGGCACAGGTAACTGGCTTGTTCCAAGAAGTATGCCGCAGAGCTTTTCAATTAACCAGTACGTTGAAAATTATTTGCAGGTTTTCAGCATTTCACCCTAATTGTAATAACGTTTGTATGTGCCTCCTGAAACCCAAGATGGCTGCCACGGACATAACTATGCTGAGGTGTAGCCGACTTGGTGTTGCCTATTTTTGTCAGCGGAGACTAACAAGAAGCCATTCTAAGTATAAGCCCACCGTCATTTTTCCATTGTTAAAAAATGCAGGGAAATATTGCAAGTTAGCTTTATAATTAGTAGCTGGAGGGTACGTTTTTTTTTTTTTTTTTCCGTCGGGTCGGTGTCGATGGGGGGGTCAGGCCCTCTAAAAATTTGCTGGTTTGTTTTTATTATCCCCAGAGAGGGGAAGTCGGCATTTGATGGCAGCTGAAAAGTGCGGATACTCTTTCAGAGAATTAAACAGCATTCGCATGGTCATCCCGTTCCTTTAAGAATCCTGGAAGGGCGCGGTGGCTCACGCCTGTAATCCTAGCACTCTGGGAGGCCGAGGCGGGTGGATCGCTCGAGGTCAGGAGTTCGAGACCAGCCTGAGCAAGAGCGAGACCCCGTCTCTACTAAAAATAGAAAGACATTATATGGACAAATAAAATCTATATAGAAAAAATTAGCCGGGCATAGTGGCGCATGCCTGTAGTCCCAGCTACTCGGGAGGCTGAGGCAGTAGGATGGTTTAAGCCGAGGAGTCTGAGGTTGCTGTGAACTAAGCTGACGCCACGGGACTCACTCTAGCCTGGGCAACAAATTGAGACTCTGTCTCAAAAAAAAAAAAAAAAAAAAAAAAAAAAAAAAGAATCCTTTGCTTCATCAGCTGGGAAATCACCATGGTTCTATATACTCCTCTTTGCGTGGGAACAGGTAACTGGCTTGTTCCAGGAAGTATGCCGCAGAGCTTTTCAATTAACCACTACGTTGAAAATTATTTGCAGGTGATCAGCGTTTCACCATAATTGTGATAACGTTTGTTTGTGCCTCCTGAAACCCAAGAAGGCTGCGACAGACATAACTATGCTGAGGAGTAGCTGACTTGGTGTTGCCTATTTTTGTTAGTGGAGACTGACAAGAAGCCATTCTTCTAAGTATCATCCCACCACCATTTTTCCATTGTTTTAAAATGCAGGGAAATTTTGCAAGTTAGCATTATAATTAGTAGCTGGAGGCTACGGTGTTTTTGTTTTTTTTTTCCTGTGGGGTCGGTGTGGTTGTGTTGGTCAGGCCCTCTGTCAGTTCGCTGGTTTGTTTTTATTATCCCCAGAGAGGAGAAGTGGGTATTAGTATGGCAGGTGAAAACTGCGGATCTGTTTCAGAGAATTAAACAGGATCCGCATGGTAATCCCGTTCCTTTAAGAATCCTTTGCTTCATGAGCTGGGAATCCACCATGGTTCTATATACTTCTCCATGCGTGGGCACAGGAAACTGGCTTGTTCCAAGAAGTATGCCTCAGAGCTTTTCAATTAACCAGTATGTTGAAAATCCTTTGCAGGTTTTCAGCGTTTCACCATAGTTGTGATAACGTGTGTATGTGCCTACTGAAACCAAATATGGCTGCTACGGACATAACTATGCTGAGGCGTAGCTGACTTGGTGTTGCCTATTTTTGTCAGTGGAGACTGACAAGAAGCCATTCTTCTAAGTATCATCCCACCATCATTTCTCCATTGTTTAAAAATGCAGGGAAATTTTGCAAATTAGCATGATAATTAGTAGCTGGAGGGTACTTTTTTTTTTTGTGGGGTCGGTCAGGATGGGTGTTCAGGCCCTCTGTCAGATCTCTGGTTTGTTTTTATGATCCCCAGAGAAGAGTAGTGGGCATGTGTTTGGCAGGTGAAAAGTGCGGATTCTGTTTCAGAGAATTAAACAGGATCCTCATGGTCATCTCATTCCTTTAAGAATCCTTTGCTTCATCAGCTGGGATTCCACCATGTTTCTATATACTCCTCTATGCGTGGGCACAGGTACCTGGCTTGTTCCAAGAAGTATGCTGGAGAGTTTTCAAATTAACCAGTACGTTGAAAGTTATTTGCAGGTATTCAGCGTTTCACCATAATTTTGATAACGTTTGTATGTGCCTCCTGAAACCCAAGAAGGCTGCGATGGACATAACTATGCTGAGGAGTAGCTGACTTGGTGTTGCCTATTTTTGTTAGTGGAGACAGACAAGAAGCCATTCTTCTAAGTATCATCTCACCACCATTTTTCCATTGTTTTAAAATGCAGGGAAATTTTGCAAGTTAGCATTATAATTAGTAGCTGGAGGGTACGGTTTTTTTGTGTGTGTGGTCGATGTGGATGGGGGGGTCAGGTCCTCTGTCAGTTCGCTGGTTAGTTTTTATTTTAACCAGAGAGGAGAAGTGGGCATGTGTTTGGCAGGAGAAAAGGGCGGATTCTGTTTCAGAGAATTAACGATGATCCCAATGGTCATCCCGTTCCTTTAATAATCCTTTACTTCATCAGCTGGAAATCCACCATGGTTCTATATACTCCTCTTTGCGTGGGAACAGGTAACTGGCTTGTTCCAAGAAGTATGCCGCAGAGCTTTTCAATTAACCAGTACGTTGAAAATTATTTTCAGGTGTTCAGCGTTTCACCATAATGGTGATAACGTTTGTTTGTGCCTCCTGAAACCCAAGAAGGCTGCGACGGACATAACTATGCTGAGGAGTAGCTGACGTGGTGTTGCCTATTTTTGTTAGTGGAGACTGACAAGAAGCCATTCTTCTAAGTATCATCCCACCACCATTTTTCCATTGTTTTAAAATGCAGGGAAATTTTGCAAGTTACCATTATAATTAGTAGCTGGAGGGTACGGTTCTTTTTTTGTGTGTGGTCGATGTGGATGGGGGGGTCAGACCCTCTGTCAGTTCGCTGGTTAGTTTTTATTATCCCCAGAGAGGAGAAGTGGGCATGTGTTTGGCAGGTGAAAAGGGCGGATTCTGTTTCAGAGAATTAACGATGATCCCCATGGTCATCCCGTTCCTTTAATAATCCTTAACTTCAACAGCTGGAAATCCACCATGGTTCTATATACTCCTCTTTGCGTGGGAACAGGTAACTGGCTTGTTCCGAGAAGTATGCCACAGAGCTTTTCAATTAACCACTACGTTGAAAATTATTTGCAGGTGTTCAGCATTTCACCATAATTGTGATAACGTTTGTTTGTGCCTCCTGAAACCCAAGAAGGCTGCGACGGACATAACTATGCTGAGGAGTAGCTGACTTGGTGTTGCCTATTTTTGTTAGTGGAGACTGACAAGAAGCCATTCTTCTAAGTATCATCCCACCACCATTTTTCCATTGTTTTAAAATGCAGGGAAATTTTGCAAGTTAGCATTATAATTAGTAGCTGGAGGCTACGGTGTTTTTGTTTTTTTTTTCCTGTGGGGTCGGTGTGGATGTGTTGGTCAGGCCCTCTGTCAGTTCGCTGGTTTGTTTTTATTATCCCCAGAGAGGAGAAGTGGGTATTAGTATGGCAGGTAAAAACTGCGGATCTGTTTCAGAGAATTAAACAGGATCCGCATGGTAATCCCGTTCCTTTAAGAATCCTTTGCTTCATGAGCTGGGAATCCACCATGGTTCTATATACTTCTCTATGCGTGGGCACAGGAAACTGGCTTGTTCCAAGAAGTATGCCTCAGAGCTTTTCAATTAACCAGTATGTTGAAAATCCTTTGCAGGTTTTCAGCGTTTCACCATAGTTGTGATAACGTGTGTATGTGCCTACTGAAACCAAATATGGCTGCTACGGACATAACTATGCTGAGGCGTAGCTGACTTGGTGTTGCCTATTTTTGTCAGTGGAGACTGACAAGAAGCCATTCTTCTAAGTATCATCCCACCATCATTTCTCCATTGTTTAAAAATGCAGGGAAATTTTGCAAATTGGCATGATAATTAGTAGCTGGAGGGTACTTTTTTTTTTTGTGGGGTCGGTCAGGATGGGTGTTCAGTCCCTCTGTCGGATCTCTGGTTTGTTTTTATGATCCCCAGAGAAGAGTAGTGGGCATGTGTTTGGCAGGTGAAAAGTGCGGATTCTGTTTCAGAGAATTAAACAGGATCCGCATGGTCATCTCATTCCTTTAAGAATCCTTTGCTTCATCAGCTGGGATTCCACCATGTTTCTATATACTCCTCTATGCGTGGGCACAGGTACCTGGCTTGTTCCAAGAAGTATGCTGGAGAGTTTTCAAATTAACCAGTATGTTGAAAATTATTTGCAGGTATTCAGCGTTTCACCATAATTTTGCTAACGTTTGTATGTGCCTCCTGAAACCCAAGAAGGCTGCGACGGACATAATTATGCTGAGGAGTAGCTGACTTGGTGTTGCCTATTTTTGTTAGTGGAGACAGACAAGAAGCCATTCTTCTAAGTATCATCTCACCACCATTTTTCCATTGTTTTAAAATGCAGGGAAATTTTTCAAGTTAGCATTATAATTAGTAGCTGGAGGGTACGGTTTTTTT
This sequence comes from Eulemur rufifrons, assembly GCF_041146395.1. Lineage (NCBI taxonomy): Eukaryota > Metazoa > Chordata > Mammalia > Primates > Lemuridae > Eulemur > Eulemur rufifrons. Next base: position 23,738,548 of record NC_091007.1, on the reverse strand, counting down.
GTGTGTGTGGTCGATGTGGATGGGGGGGTCAGGCCCTCTGTCAGTTCGCTGGTTAGTTTTTATTTTAACCAGAGAGGAGAAGTGGGCATGTGTTTGGCAGGAGAAAAGGGCGGATTCTGTTTCAGAGAATTAACGATCATCCCCATGGTCATCCCGTTCCTTTAATAATCCTTTACTTCATCAGCTGGAAATCCACCATGGTTCTATATACTCCTCTTTGCGTGGGAACAGGTAACTGGCTTGTTCCAAGAAGTATGCCGCAGAGCTTTTCAATTAACCAGTACGTTGAAAATTATTTTCAGGTGTTCAGCGTTTCACCATAATTGTGATAACGTTTGTTTGTGCCTCCTGAAACCCAAGAAGGCTGCGACGGACATAACTATGCTGAGGAGTAGCTGACTTGGTGTTGCCTATTTTTGTTAGTGGAGACTGATAAGAAGCCATTCTTCTAAGTATCATCCCACCACCATTTTTCCATTGTTTTAAAATGCAGGGAAATTTTGCAAGTAACATTATAATTAGTAGCTGGAGGGTACGGTTTTTTTTTTGTGTGTGGTCGATGTGGATGGGGGGGTCAGGCCCTCTGTCAGTTCGCTGGTTAGTGTTTATTATCCCCAGAGAGGAGAAGTGGGCATGTGTTTGGCAGGTGAAAAGGGCGGATTCTGTTTCAGAGAATTAACGATGATCCCCATGGTCATCCCGTTCCTTTAATAATGCTTAACTTCATCAGCTGGAAATCCACCATGGTTCTATATACTCCTCTTTGCGTGGGAACAGGTAACTGGCTTGTTCCGAGAAGTATGCCGCAGAGCTTTTCAATTAACCACTACGTTGAAAATTATTTGCAGGTGTTCAGCATTTCACCATAATTGTGATAACGTTTGTTTGTGCCTCCTGAAACCCAAGAAGGCTGCGACGGACATTACTATGCTGAGGAGTAGCTGACTTGGTGTTGCCTATTTTTGTTAGTGGAGACTGACAAGAAGCCATTCTTCTAAGTATCATCCCACCATCATTTTTCCATTGTTTTAAAATGCAGGGAAATTTTGCAAGTTAGCATTATAATTAGTAGCTGGAGGGTACGGTTTTATTTTTTTGTGTGTGGTCGATGTGGATGGGGGGGTAAGGCCCTCTGTCAGTTCGATGGTTAGTTTTTATTATCCCCAGAGAGGAGAAGTGGGCATGTGTTTGGCAGGAGAAAAGTGCGGATTCTGTTTCAGAGAATTAAACAGGATCTGCATGGTAATCCCGTTCCTTTAAGAATCCTTTGCTTCATGAGCTGGGAATCCACCATGGTTCTATATACTTCTCTATGCGTGGGCACAGGAAACTGGCTTGTTCCAAGAAGTATGCCTCAGAGCTTTTCTATTAACCAGTATGTTGAAAATCCTTTGCAGGTTTTCAGCCTTTCACCATAATTGTGATAACGTGTGTATGTGCCTACTGAAACCAAATATGGCTGCTACGGACATAACTATGCTGAGGCGTAGCTGACTTGGTGTTGCCTATTTTTGTCAGTGGAGACTGACAAGAAGCCATTCTTCTAAGTATCATCCCACCATCATTTCTCCATTGTTTAAAAATGCAGGGAAATTTTGCAAATTGGCATTATAATTAGTAGCTGGAGGGTACTTTTTTTTTGTGGGGTCGGTCAGGATGGGTGTTCAGGAGTTGAGCCTAAGAATACTGAGTTGTAGAAATGCCCCCTGTATTTCTGGAGACAAGATTTGATTTCAGAAGTCAAATAAGGCTTTGCTTTAAGGAAAAGATAAATGTGTTAGTTCAAAAGCTGCCTCGTCTCAGGAGGGCGTCTTGCTTGTCAGTAGAAGCTGCATCTCAAGGAGACAGCTGTAAACTGGGCCTTTGGTTCTCACCTGTTTTGAAAGACAAGGCAGGCCTCCCTTAGGACCAAAGGTTGCTGGTGCTGCTGACAGGTGGACCCCCGGAGATGAGAGCTAATCAGATAGATATGCTAATGCCCAAGCCGGGCCCAGATGGAACCATGCGGTTCAAGTAATTAACACAAAGCACAGCTCATGTTGACTTCTGGGATCATCTCTGTCTCCAAGAACACAATCACCAGAGCCAAGATGTCTCTGTTTGTTGCTAAAGTAATAGCCTTATCATAAAACTTAGAAGTTTGCCCCAAGAAGATTTTATAACCCATTGTTCCCCTAGTTAGAGTTAGTTAAAGGATCTGTAGTAGACTTTTAGGAGACTTTGACCCTAAAGCAAACTGCCTGTTAGTATCAAAATCCCGTTGCCCTTGGCAACCGGAGCCTGTATGTACCCTATATAATACCTGTGTGGAGTTTCAGTCGGGGAAATATTTGATGCGGGTAAAATATTTCCATCCGGATACCCTCCTTTATCTATTTTCATAAACTTTCACTTTATAAACAAAAAAAAATAAAATAAAATAAAGGACCTGTTTGCGGGGAGCGTAGCTAACTCCCCGCAAACTGGCGTAGTCGGCAGGACACTCCGATAGGGTCTTGAAGGCAAAAGGCTTTGCTCGAGCGAAGAGTTCCCGAATTGCATCGCAAGGGACCTGGAGTGGATTGAAAGTCGCACGCGCGTCTTACCTAGTGAGAGGTAAGTGAACATCTCCAGGGCAAAGTAAATTATTATTCTGTCCGGATTAAAATAATGAGGAAGACTATCTTTTCTGAGTATGTGGAATTGTTGAGAGCTTATTAAAGAGTACTAGAGTAATTGCCAAAAAGAAAAATCTCGAGAAATTGTTAATTTAATTTCCAAGCACTGTGATTGGTTCCCACCTCCGGGTGAGTTCAAGCTGCAGCAAAAGTAGTTGGCGCTGAAAACATTATGAAAAGCGCTCCGGAAATAAATAAATAAATAAATAAATTAAATTTCTCTATGTATTTAAAAGCTCTGCTCTTTAATTTCTCAAGCTCTACAGCTGTTTCATTCTAACTCAGAATTCTCTTTTAGCGAGACGGAGGATATCCGTCCTAAAATAAGCTTAGTAAAAGATCTGGAGCCTGTTTTTAGCAGAAAAGAGAAGGTCAATTGGGACCTTCCGTCTGCATTGGGCCAGGATAAGACAAAGCCAATAAAAGTAGGTACCGACCCTCTTCTCGGGTCTATAGAAAATATAGAAAAGAGAAAAAGAAAGAATTCTAAAGGAGAACTTTCACTTTAAGAGCTCTCTGCGCGGCTCAAGTCAGCCGCTTTAAGCTTGGGAACCGCTACTCTCTAATGCAAATGGTTCCCTGAAGCATGATCCACCGTTGAGAGAGGCTGTTAAAAAAAAAAAAAAAAAAACTTTTAAAGAACAAACTACGATCTTAGAAAAGATGATCAGGTTATTGCTCAAATTCAACAGTGCTGTATTAGAACATAAGAGAAGATAGCTTCTCCTAAACAGTCTGTGTTTTCTTGTGTAAGATGTTAAAGAAAATGTTAATGAAACTTATGTAGATTTTATCACTAGATTACAAGATGTGCAAAAAACGGTTAGTCCGCCTGACTTAAAAAATTTAATATTACATATATTGGCTTTTAATAATACTAATTCAAAATGTTAGCGGCTTTTACATCCGCCGCTCAAAAAAAAAAAAAAAAGGGTTTCGCCGAAAAGTTAAATCAGAGGCTTTTAAAATACAAATGTTGGCTGAGGCTAGCAGTGGGAAAGGCATTCCCAGAAAGCAAAAAACTGTCATAAAATGTCTCGATTACGTCCGTAAAGGACATTTTGGAAAAAAAAAAAATTATAAACAACTTTCCGGAGCTTTTATCACTGACCGGAGCTCTCTTACCTTAAAAGGGATTTCAGTACATTTGGGTATAGTTGATTCAGATTACTCAGGAAAAATTTCAGTTAATGATGAGTTCCAATTTTGATTATCTTATTCAGGCTAGAGACCGTACTGCACAACTTCTATTGTTACCTTATATACAGAAGTTCTAAGGCAAGGAGGTTTTGGGAGCACTGGAACTAAAGTGTATTGGCAAGCTTTAATTAATGACCAGAGACCTCAATTAGAGATTAAGTTAAATGGCAAATCTTTTGTTGGACTTGTAGATACTGGGGCTGATGTTACAATTATTTCTAAAAGTTTTTGGCCAAAGGCTTGGCCTTTACAAGAAGTTCCTACTGTTCTTACCGGAATAGGAACGATGACTGACATATTTCAAAGTCGACAAATTTTAAATTGTTCAGGTCCTGATGGACAGACAGCCACTTTAAAACCTTACGTGGCTAACATCACTATTAATTTGTGGGGAAGAGATTTGTTACAGCAATGGGGAGCATACATCAATATACCTAATACATCTGCTCCTGCTAAACAGATTATGTTAAATATGAATTATAACCCTTGTTTTGGTTTGGGTAAAAGGAGCCAAGGGGCTAAGACTTTCGAGGCACCAAAGGCACATACTTCTCAGCATGGTTTATGCTATCCAAATTTTGGATAGCGGCCACTGCTGCTGAAAAGCACCATTATGCTCTGGCTTTAAATTGGATATCACAAAAGCCTATATGGACAGAGCAGTGGCCACTAAACCAAGAAAAATTGGGTGCTCTTCAAATATTAGGAGAAGAACAATTACAAGCAGGACATATAGAGGAGTCCACCAGTCCGTGGAATTCTCCTATATTTGTTATTAAAAAGAAATCTGGCAAATGGCAAATGTTAGCTGATTTAAAAATAATCAATATAATTATACAATTAATAATCAAGCCAAACGTATTGTTTCTCATTGTCCCACTTGTCAATTAATTAATCAGCTTAAATTTTCTGCAGGACTTAATCCTCGAGGTCTCTCGCCAAATGAATTATGGCAAATGGATGTTACTCATATTCCTAAATTTGGCAAGTTAGGTATTGTACGTGTTACTGTAGATACTTATTCCAGTCTTATTATGGCTACTCCATCCTCTGGAGAAACTGTTAGACATGTACTTTCACGTTTACACTCCTGTTTTGTATAAATGGGAGTCCCAGCCACCATTAAAACTGACAATGGCCCTGCTTACACTAGTCATTCTTTTGCAGCTTTTTATATTAAATGAGACATCAAGCACATTACTGGCATTCCTTATAATCCTCAAGGACAAGGTATTATAGAACGTACAGATCAAACTTTAAAAAACATGTTATTAAAACAAAAAGGGGGAGGTAGACAGTCTCCCAAAGACAGAATAAATCAAGCCTTATTTACCTAAAATTTTTTGAATATTCATAAGGAAGATAAATTAACAGCAATAGAAAAGCATTGGAATGGGAGTCCACAATCAGACTCTTTCCCTCACCAGCCTATCTGGTGGAAAGATAATGTAGAAAATAAATGGAAAAAAGGATGGGCAAAGGTGTGGGGGAGAGTTTTTGCTTGTGTTTTGACAGATGACAGACCAACAGTCTGGATTCCAAGCAGAAGAATCAAACCCAGAGTGGAAACTCAAGGGGAAAAAGCAGAAGACACGTCAGGCACAGACCATGACGTGGGGACAGCTGAAGAGAACATACAAAGAAGCAGACAAGATATTGAACCGGACATTTGTACCTAAAACGTCTGTAAATCTTTTTCTTGCCATGATCTGCGTGGTGAGCATGGTGGTAAGAGTGTCTGGCAACCAGACACATCACTATTGGGCATTCTAAAATTGCACCCACAGATATACCCCTTTGTAAGAAAGTAATAATTTCTGATCCTAAAACTTGGGTACAATGGGACAATTATAGAGCTCACACGGGGCGCATTCTTGCTGGGTCCACATCTTATGGTGTTGTCCTAGACTGGAGTCCCTATGGACATCCTGCCTCCTCTCACAATTTTAAAAAGCTTCATTGGAATAAAACTGCCACCTCGATGTCTGTAAAAGACACTGACCTTAAAAGTCATATTACATGGCTCAATGATGGTATGAGCTCTCCAGCTCCTCATATTTTAGATGGCCCTATTCATGATCAATTGTGGAAAATATCAGCTGCTTTGCACCCTTTGCAGGCCTGGATTAGCACACACACTGGATACAAACAATAGCCGAGAATGGACTTTTAATTTAAATTCTACTCATTATATTCAAGTTTGTGTTAGACTGCCTTACTTATTTATGATTGGACATGCTGTTTATAAAGAACCTTCTTTCCTAGTGACCTGTGACAACTGTTCTTATTATACCTGTATTAAGAATTCTATAAAGTTCAACCCTTATAAAGAAACACTTTATATTTTCAAAGCCAGAACAGGACTGTGGTTACCTGTTAAAATGAATAGAGTCTGGCAAGAAACACCAGCAATGTTCCTTTTGGATAAACTACTTAACCACATTCTTAAACGTACAAAAAGATTTATTGGTCTCTTAATAGCAGCTATTTTGGGAATCATTGCTGTCACTGCTTCTGCGGCCACCGCAGGTGTGGCTCTACATCAGACCGTTCAGACCACTGAATTTGTTCAAAACTGGCACCATGATTCAAATCAATTATGGTCTACACAAAATCAAATTGACTCTAAATTAGCTACTCAAGTGGCTGACTTACAGCAAGCAGTCACCTTGTTGGGAGACCAGGTTATAAGTCTACAAAAGCAACTTAGACTTCGTTGTGATTGGAATATCACTCAATTTTGTGTTACACCTCATATATATAATCAAACTCGGTTTCCTTGGGAAAACATCAAAAAACATCTACTTAATCAAGGAAATCTGACTGAAGAGATTAAAAATTTACAACAAGAAATATTAAGTACCTTCAGTCACAAACTTAAATTGCTCTCTGAAGCTGACATTATTGATGACATCTCTTCTGGTTTGGAGTCAGCTGATCCACTTTATCATCTTAAGATCTATGGGAGTTCCACTATTGTAACTTTTAGCATTATTTTAATCCTTTGCTTGTGTTTATTTATAGTCTGGAGAAAACTCCGAAGCAGACAAGAATCCAGAGACCAACTCCTCGCTGTGATGGCTGTCCAACTCCATCAACTTTCTTCAAAAAATAAAAAAGGGGGAGATGTTGAGCCTAAGAATACTGAGTTGTAGAAATGCCCCCTGTATTTCTGGAGACAAGATTTGATTTCAGAAGTCAAATAAGGCTTTGCCTTAAGGAAAAGATAAATGTGTTAGTTCAAAAGCTGCCTCGTCTCAGGAGGGCGTCTTGCTGGTCAGTAGAAGCTGCATCTCAAGGAGACAGCTGTAAACTGGGCCTTTGGTTCTCACCTGTTTTGAAAGACAAGGCAGGCCTCCCTTAGGACCAAAGGTTGCTGGTGCTGCTGACAGGTGGACCCCCGGAGATGAGAGCTAATCAGATAGATATGCTAATGCCCAAACCGGGCCCAGATGGAACCATGCGGTTCAAGTAATTAACACAAAGCACAGCCCATGTTGACTTCTGGGATCATCTCTGTCTCCAAGAACACAATCACCAGAGCCAAGATGTCTCTGTTTGTTGCTAAAGTAATAGCCTTATCATAAAACTTAGAAGTTTGCCCCAAGAAGATTTTATAACCCATTGTTCCCCTAGTTAGAGTTAGTTAAAGGATCTGTAGTAGACTTTTAGGAGACTTTGACCCTAAAGCAAACTGCCTGTTAGTATCAAAATCCCGTTGCGCTTGGCAACCGGAGCCTGTATGTACCCTATATAATACCTGTGTGGAGTTTCAGTCGGGGAAATATTTGATGCGGGTAAAATATTTCCATCCGGATACCCTTCTTTATCTATTTTCATAAACTTTCACTTTATAAACTATATCTTTGGCTCTGTGTATTATTATTGCCATTACTTTATATTTTTATTTCTGTTTCCTACTATATTTTTCATCCTTTGCGATGACCCCTGTCTGAGAGACCTGATCGGAAGAAAAAACCTCTTTGCAGGGAGCGTAGCTAACTCCCTGCAAACTGGCGTAGTCAACTTAGAGATCTGATCAGAACAAAGAGAAAAGGACCTCTTTGCGGGGAGCGTAGCTAACTCCCCGCATTCAGGCCCTCTGTCAGATCGCTGGTTTGTTTTTATTATCCCCAGAGAAGAGTAGTGGGCATGTGTTTGGCAGGTGAAAAGTGCGGATTCTGTTTCAGAGAATTAAACAGGATCCGCATGGTCATCTCATTCCTTTAAGAATCCTTTGCTTCATCAGCTGGGATTCCACCATGTTTCTATATACTCCTCTATGCGTGGGCACAGGTACCTGGCTTGTTCCAAGAAGTATGCTGGAGAGTTTTCAAATTAACCAGTACGTTGAAAATTATTTGCAGGAGTTCAGCGTTTCACCATAATTGTGATAACGTTTGTATGTGCCTCCTGAAACCCAAGAAGGCTGCGACGGACATAACTATGCTGAGGAGTAGCTGACTTGGTGTTGCCTATTTTTGTTAGTGGAGACAGACAAGAAGCCATTCTTCTAAGTATCATCCCACCACCATTTTTCCATTGTTTTAAAATGCAGGGAAATTTTGCAAGTTAGCATTATAATTAGTAGCTGGAGGGTACGGTTTTTTTTGTGTGTGGTCGATGTGGATGGGGGGGTCAGGCCCTCTGTCAGTTCGCTGGTTAGTTTTTATTATAACCAGAGAGGAGAAGTGGGCATGTGTTTGGCAGGAGAAAAGGGCGGATTCTGTTTCAGAGAATTAACGATGATCCCCATGGTCATCCCGTTCCTTTAATAATCCTTTACTTCATCAGCTGGAAATCCACCATGGTTCTATATTCTCCTCTTTGCGTGGGAACAGGTAACTGGCTAGTTCCAAGAAGTATGTCGCAGAGCTTTTCAATTAACCACTACGATGAAAATTACTTGCAGGTGTTCAGCGTTTCACCATAATTGTGATAACGTTTGTTTGTGCCTCCTGAAACCCAAGAAGGCTGCGACGGACATAACTATGCTGAGGAGTAGCTGACTTGGTGTTGCCTATTTTTGTTAGTGGAGACTGACAAGAAGGCATTCTTCTAAGTATCATCCCACCACCATTTTTCCATTGTTTTAAAATGCAGGGAAATTTTGCAAGTTAGAATTATAATTAGTAGCTGGAGGGTACGTTTTTTTTTTTTTGTGTGTGTGGTCGATGTGGATGGGGGGGTCAGGCCCTCTGTCAGTTCGCTGGTTAGTTTTTATTATCCCCAGAGAGGAGAAGTGGGCATGTGTTTGGCAGGTGAAAAGGGCGGATTCTGTTTCAGAGAATTAACGATGATCCCCATGGTCATCCCATTCCTTTAATAATCCTTTATTTCACCAACTGGAAATCCACCATGGTTCTATATACTCCTCTTTGCGTGGCAACAGGTAAGTGGCTTGTTCCAAGAAGTATGTCGCAGAGCTTTTCAATTAACCACTACGTTGAAAATTATTTGCAGGTGTTCAGCGTTTCAACATAATTGTGATAATGTTTGTTTGTGCCTCCTGAAACCCAAGAAGGCTGCGACGGACATAACTATGCTGAGGAGTAGCTGACTTGGTGTTGCCTATTTTTGTTAGTGGAGACTAACAAGAATCCATTCTTCTAAGTATCATCTCACCATCATTTTTCCATTGTTTAAAAATGCAGGAAAATTTTGCAAGTTAGCATTATAATTAGTAGCTGGAGGCTACGGTGTTTTTTTTTTTTTTTTTTCCTGTGGGGTCGGTGTGGATGTGTTGGTCAGGCCCTCTGTCAGTTCGCTGGTTTGTTTTTATTATTCCCAGAGAGGAGAAGTGGGTATTAGTAGGGCAGGTGAAAACTGCGGATCTGTTTCAGAGAATTAAACAGGATCCGCATGGTAATCCCGTTCCTTTAAGAATCCTTTGCTTCATGAGCTGGGAATCCACCATGGTTCTATATACTTCTCTATGCGTGGGCACAGGAAACTGGCTTGTTCCAAGAAGTATGCCTCAGAGCTTTTCAATTAACCAGTATGTTGAAAATCCTTTGCAGGTTTTCAGCGATTCACCATAGTTGTGATAACGTGTGTATGTGCCTACTGAAACCAAATATGGCTGCTACGGACATAACTATGCTGAGGCGTAGCTGACTTGGTGTTGCCTATTTTTGTCAGTGGAGACTGACAAGAAGCCATTCTTCTAAGTATCATCCCACCATCATTTCTCCATTGTTTAAAAATGCAGGGAAATTTTGCAAATTGGCATTATAATTAGTAGCTGGAGGGTACTTTTTTTTTTGTAGGGTCGGTCAGGATGGGTGTTCAGGCCCTCTGTCAGATCGCTGGTTTGTTTTTATTATCCCCAGAGAAGAGTAGTGGGCATGTGTTTGGCAGGTGAAAAGTGCGGATTCTGTTTCAGAGAATTAAACAGGATCCGCATGGTCATCTCATTCCTTTAAGAATCCTTTGCTTCATCAGCTGGGATTCCACCATGATTCTATATACTCCTCTATGCGTGGGCACAGGTACCTGGCTTGTTCGAAGAAGTATGCTGGAGAGTTTTCAATTAACCAGTACGTTGAAAATTATTTGCAGGTTTTCAGCGTTTCACCATAATTTTGATAACGTTTGCATGTACCTCCTGAAACCCAGGAAGGCTGCGACGGACATAACTATGCTGAGGAGTAGCTGACTTGGTGTTGCCTATTTTTGTTAGTGGAGAGTGACAAGAACCCATTCTTCTAAGTATCATCCCAACACCATTTTTCCATTGTTTTAAAATGCAGGGAAATTTTGCAAGTTAGCATTATAATTAGTAGCTGGAGGGTATGGTTTTTTTTTTGTGTGGTCGATGTGGATGGGGGGGTCAGACCCTCTGTCAGTTCGCTGGTTAGTTTTTATTATAACCAGAGAGGAGAAATGGGCATGTGTTTGGCAGGAGAAAAGGGCGGATTCTGTTTCAGAGAATTAACGATGATCCCCATGGTCATCCCGTTCCTTTAATAATCCTTTACTTCATCAGCTGGAAATCCACCATGGTTCTATATACTCCTCTTTGCGTGGGAACAGGTAACTGGCTTGTTCCAAGAAGTATGCCGCAGAGCTTTTCAATTAACCACTACGTTGAATATTATTTGCAGGTGTTCAGCGTTTGACCATAATTGTGATAACGTTTGTTTGTGCCTCCTGAAGCCCAAGAAGGCTGCCACGAACATAACTATGCTGAGGCGTAGCTGACTTGGTTTTGCCTATTTTTGTTAGTGGAGACTGACAAGAATCCATTCTTCTAAGTATCATCTCACCATCATTTTTCCATTGTTTAAAAATGCAGGAAAATTTTGCAAGTTAGCATTATAATTAGTAGCTGGAGGCTACGGTGTTTTTTGTTTTTTGTTTTGCTGTGGGGTCGGTGTGGATGTGTTGGTCAGGCCCTCTGTCAGTTCGCTGGTTTGTTTTTATTATCCCCAGAGAGGAGAAGTGGGTATTAGTAGGGCAGGTGAAAACTGCGGATCTGTTTCAGAGAATTAAACAGGATCCGCATGGTAATCCCATTCCTTTAAGAATCCTTTGCTTCATGAGCTGGGAATCCACCATGGTTCTATAAACTTCTCTATGCGTGGGCACAGGAAACTGGCTTGTTCCAAGTAGTATGCCTCAGAGCTTTTCTATTAACCAGTATGTTGAAAATCCTTTGCAGGTTTTCAGCGTTTCACCATAATTGTGAAAACGTGTCTATGTGCCTACTGAAACCAAATATGGCTGCTACGGACATAACTATGCCGAGGCGTAGCTGACTTGGTGTTGCCTATTTTTGTCAGTGGAGACTGACAAGAAGCCATTCTTCTAAGTATCATCCCACCATCATTTCTCCATTGTTTAAAAATGCAGGGAAATTTTGCAAATTCGCATTATAATTAGTAGCTGGAGGGTACTTTTTTCTTTTTGTGGGGTCGGTCAGGATGGGTGTTGAGGCCCTCTGTCAGATCACTGGTTTGTTTTTATTATCCCCAGAGAGGAGAAGTGGGCATATATTTGGCAGGTGAAAAGTGCGGATTCTGTTTCAGAGAATTAAACAGGATCCGCATGGTCATCTCATTCCTTTAAGAATCCTTTGCTTCATCAGCTGGGATTCCACCATGTTTCTATATATCCTCTATGCGTGGGCACAGGTACCTGGCTTATTCCAAGAAGTATGCTGGAGAGTTTTCAAATTAACCAGTACGTTCAAATTTATTTGCAGGTTTTCAGCGTTTCACCATAATTTTGATAACGTTTGTATGTGCCTCCTGAAACCCAGGAAGGCTGCGACGGACATAACTATGCTGAAGAGTAGCTGACTTGGTGTTGCCTATTTTTGTTAGTGGAGACTGACAAGAAGCCATTCTTCTAAGTATCATCCCACCACCATTTTTCCATTGTTTTAAAATGCAGGGAAATTTTGCAAGTTAGCATTATAATTAGTAGCTGGAGGGTACGGTTTTTTTTTGTGTGTGGTCGATGTGGATGGGGGGGTCAGGCCCTCTGTCAGTTCGCTGGTTAGTTTTTAATATAACCAGAGAGGAGAAGTGGGCAAGTGTTTGGCAGGAGAAAAGGGCGGATTCTGTTTCAGAAAATTAATGATGATCCCCATGGTCATCCCGTTCCTTTAATAATCCTTTACTTCATCAGCTGGAAATCCACCATGGTTCTATGTACTCCTCTTTGCGTGGGAACAGGTAACTGGCTTGTTCCAAGAAGTATGCCGCAGAGCTTTTCAATTAACCACTACGTTGAAAATTATTTGAAGGTGTTCAGCGTTTCACCATAATTGTGATAACGTTTGTATGTGCCTCCTGAAACCCAAGAAGGCTGCGACGGACATAACTATGCTGAGGAGTAGCTGACTTGGTGTTGCCTATTTTTGTTAGTGGAGACTGACAAGAAGGCATTCTTCTAAGTATCATCCCACCACCATTTTTCCATTGTTTTAAAATGCAGGGAAATTTTGCAAGTTAGCATTATAATTAGTAGCTGGAGGGTACGTTTTTTTTTTTTTTGTGTGTGTGGTCGATGTGGATGGGGGGGTCAGGCCCTCTGTCAGTTCGCTGGTTAGTTTTTATTATCCCCAGAGAGGAGAAGTGGGCATGTGTTTGGCAGGTGAAAAGGGCGGATTCTGTTTCAGAGAATTAACGATAATACCCATGGTCATCCCATTCCTTTAATAATCCTTTATTTCACCAACTGGAAATCCACCATGGTTCAATATACTCCTCTTTGCGTGGGAACAGGTAAGTGGCTTGTTCCAAGAAGTATGTCGCAGAGCTTTTCAATTAACCACTACGTTGAAAATTATTTGCAGGTGTTCAGCGTTTCAACATAATTGTGATAACGTTTGTTTGTGCCTCCTGAAACCCAAGAAGGCTGCGACGGACATAACTATGCTGAGGAGTAGCTGACTTGGTGTTGCCTATTTTTGTTAGTGGAGACTAACAAGAATCCATTCTTCTAAGTATCATCTCAACATCATTTTTCCATTGTTTAAAAATGCAGGAAAATTTTGCAAGTTAGCATTATAATTAGTAGCTGGAGGCTACGGTGTTTTTTTTTTTTTTTTTTTCCTGTGGGGTCGGTGTGGATGTGTTGGTCAGGCCCTCTGTCAGTTCGCTGGTTTGTTTTTATTATTCCCAGAGAGGAGAAGTGGGTATTAGTAGGGCAGGTGAAAACTGCGGATCTGTTTCAGAGAATTAAACAGGATCCGCATGGTAATCCCGTTCCTTTAAGAATCCTTTGCTTCATGAGCTGGGAATCCACCATGGTTCTATATACTTCTCTATGCGTGGGCACAGGAAACTGGCTTGTTCCAAGAAGTATGCCTCAGAGCTTTTCAATTAACCAGTATGTTGAAAATCCTTTGCAGGTTTTCAGCGTTTCACCATAGTTGTGATAACGTGTGTATGTGCCTACTGAAACCAAATATGGCTGCTAGGGACATAACTATGCTGAGGCGTAGCTGACTTGGTGTTGCCTATTTTTGTCAGTGGAGACTGACAAGAAGCCATTCTTCTAAGTATCATCCCACCATCATTTCTCCATTGTTTAAAAATGCAGGGAAATTTTGCAAATTGGCATTATAATTAGTAGCTGGAGGGTACTTTTTTTTTTGTAGGGTCGGTCAGGATGGGTGTTCAGGCCCTCTGTCAGATCGCTGGTTTGTTTTTATTATCCCCAGAGAAGAGTAGTGGGCATGTGTTTGGCAGGTGAAAAGTGCGGATTCTGTTTCAGAGAATTAAACAGGATCCGCATGGTCATCTCATTCCTTTAAGAATCCTTTGCTTCATCAGCTGGGATTCCACCATGTTTCTATATACTCCTCTATGTGTGGGCACAGGTACCTGGCTTGTTCCAAGAAGTATGCTGGAGAGTTTTCAAATTAACCAGTACGTTGAAAATTATTTGCAGGTGTTCAAACTTTCACCATAATTTTGATAACGTTTGTATGTGCCTCCTGAAACCCAAGAAGTCTGCGACGGACATAACTATGCTGAGGAGTAGCTGACTTGGTGTTGCCTATTTTTGATAGTGGAGACAGACAAGAAGCCATTCTTCTAAGTATCATCCCACCACCATTTTTCCATTGTTTTAAAATGCAGGGAAATTTTGCAAGTTAGCATTATAATTAGTAGCTGGAGGGTATGGTTTTTTTTGTGTGTGTGGTCGATATGGATGGGGGGGTCAGGCCCTCTGTCAGTTCGCTGGTTAGTTTTTATTATCCCCAGAGAGGACAAGTGGGCATGTGTTTGGCAGGTGAAAAGGGCGGATTCTGTTTCAGAGAATTAACGATGATCCCCATGGTCATCCCGTTCCTTTAATAATCCTTTACTTCATCAGCTGGAAACCCACCATGGTTCTATATACTCCTCTTTGCGTGGGAACAGGTAACTGGCTTGTTCCAAGAAGTATGCCGCAGAGCTTTTCAATTAACCAGTACGTTGAAAATTATTTGCAGGTGTTCAGCGTTTCACCATAATTGTGATAACGTTTGTTTGTACCTCCTGAAACCCAAGATGGCTGCCACGAACATAACTATGCTGAGGCGTAGCTGACTTGGTTTTGCCTATTTTTGTTAGTGGAGACTGACAAGAATCCATTCTTCTAAGTATCATCTCACCATCATTTTTCCATTGTTTAAAAATGCAGGATAATTTTGCAAGTTAGCATTATAATTAGTAGCTGGAGGCTACGGTGTTTTTTTTTTTTTTTTCCTGTGGGGTCGGTGTGGATGTGTTGGTCAGGCCCTCTGTCAGTTCGCTGGTTTGTTTTTATTATCCCCACAGAGGAGAAGTGGGTATTAGTAGGGCAGGTGAAAACTGCGGATCTGTTTCAGAGAATTAAACAGGATCCGCATGGTAATCCCGTTCCTTTAAGAATCCTTTGCTTCATGAGCTGGGAATCCACCATGGTTCTATATACTTCTCTATGCGTGGGCACAGGAAACTGGCTTGTTCCAAGAAGTATGCCTCAGAGCTTTTCAATTAACCAGTATGTTGAAAATCCTTTGCAGGTTTTCAGCGTTTCACCATAGTTGTGGTAACGTGTGTATGTGCCTACTGAAACCAAATATGGCTGCTACGGACATAACTATGCTGAGGCGTAGCTGACTTGGTGTTGCCTATTTTTGTCAGTGGAGACTGACAAGAAGCCATTCTTCTAAGTATCATCCCACCATCATTTCTCCATTGTTTAAAAATGCAGGGAAATTTTGCAAATTGGCATTATAATTAGTAGCTGGAGGGTACTTTTTTTTTTGTGGGGTCGGTCAGGATGGGTGTTCAGGCCCTCTGTCAGATCCCTGGTTTGTTTTTATTATCCCCAGAGAAGAGTAGTGGGCATGTGTTTGGAAGGTGAAAAGTGCGGATTCTGTTTCAGAGAATTAAACAGGATCCGCATGGTCATCTCATTCCTTAAAGAATCCTTTGCTTCATCAGCTGGGATTCCACCATGATTCTATATACTCCTCTATGCGTGGGCACAGGTACCTGGCTTGTTCCAAGAAGTATGCTGGAGAGTTTTCAAATTAACCAGTACGTTGAAAATTATTTGCAGGTTTTCAGCGTTTCACCATAATTTTGATAACGTTTGTATGTGCCTCCTGAAACCCAGGAAGGCTGCGACGGACATAACTATGCTGAGGAGTAGCTGACTTGGTGTTGCCTATTTTTGTTAGTGGAGAGTGACAAGAAGCCATTCTTCTAAGTATCATCCCACCACCATTTTTCCATTGTTTTAAAATGCAGGGAAATTTTGCAAGTTAGCATTATAATTAGTAGCTGGAGGGTATGGTTTTTTTTGTGTGTGGTCGATGTGGATGGGGGGGTCAGGCCCTCTGTCAGTTCGCTGGTTAGTTTTTAATATAACCAGAGAGGAGAAGTGGGCAAGTGTTTGGCAGGAGAAAAGGGCGGATTCTGTTTCAGAAAATTAATGATGATCCCCATGGTCATCCCGTTCCTTTAATAATCCTTTACTTCATCAGCTGGAAATCCACCATGGTTCTATGTACTCCTCTTTGCGTGGGAACAGGTAACTGGCTTGTTCCAAGAAGTATGCCGCAGAGCTTTTCAATTAACTACTACGTTGAAAATTATTTGCAGGTGTTCAGCGTTTCACCATAATTGTGATAACGTTTGTTTGTGCCTCCTGAAACCCAAGATGGCTGCGACGGACATAACTATGCTGAGGAGTAGCTGACTTGGTGTTGCCTATTTTTGTTAGTGGAGACTAACAAGAATCCATTCTTCTAAGTATCATCTCACCATCATTTTTCCATTGTTTAAAAATTAGGAAAATTTTGCAAGTTAGCATTATAATTAGTAGCTGGAGGCTACGGTGTTTTTTGTTTTTTTTTTTTCCTGTGGGGTCGGTGTGGATGTGTTGGTCAGGCCCTCTGTCAGTTCGCTGGTTTGTTTTTATTATCCCCAGAGAGGAGAAGTGGGTATTAGTAGGGCAGGTGAAAACTGCGGATCTGTTTCAGAGAATTAAACAGGATCCGCATGGTAATCCCGTTCCTTTAAGTATCCTTTGCTTCATGAGCTGGGAATCCACCATGGTTCTATATACTTCTCTATGCGTGGGCACAGGAAACTGGCTTGTTCCAAGAAGTATGCCTCAGAGCTTTTCAATTAACCAGTATGTTGAAAATCCTTTGCAGGTTTTCAGCGTTTCACCATAGTTGTGATAACGTGTGTATGTGCCTACTGAAACCAAATATGGCTGCTACGGACATAACTATGCTTAGGCGTAGCTTACTTGGTGTTGCCTATTTTTGTCAGTGGAGACTGACAAGAAGCCATTCTTCTAAGTATCATCCCACCATCATTTCTCCATTGTTTAAAAATGCAGGGAAATTTTGCAAATTGGCATTATAATTAGTAGCTGGAGGGTACTTTTTTTTTGTAGGGTCGGTCAGGATGGGTGTTCAGGCCCTCTGTCAGATCGCTGGTTTGTTTTTATTATCCCCAGAGAAGAGTAGTGGGCATGTGTTTGGCAGGTGAAAAGTGCGGATTCTGTTTCAGAGAATTAAGCAGGATCCGCATGGTCATCTCATTCCTTTAAGAATCCTTTGCTTCATCAGCTGGGATTCCACCATGTTTCTATATACTCCTCTATGTGTGGGCACAGGTACCTGGCTTGTTCCAAGAAGTATGCTGGAGAGTTTTCAAATTAACCAGTACGTTGAAAATTATTTGCAGGTTTTCAGCGTTTCACCATAATTTTGATAACGTTTGTAACTGCCTCCTGAAACCCAAGAAGGCTGCGACGGACATAACTATGCTGAGGAGTAGCTGACTTGGTGTTGCCTATTTTTGTTAGTGGAGACTGACAAGAAGCCATTCTTCTAAGTATCATCCCACCACTATTTTTCCATTGTTTTTAAATGCAGGGAAATTTTGCAAGTTAGCATTATAATTAGTAGCTGGAGGGTACGTTTTTTTTTTTTTCCTGTGGAGTCGGTGTGGATGTGTTGGTCAGGCCCTCTGTCAGTTCGCTGGTTTGTTTTTATTATCCCCTGAGAGGAGAAGTGGGTATTAGTATGGCAGGTGAAAACTGCGGATCTGTTTCAGAGAATTAAACAGGATCCGCATGGTAATCCCGTTCCTTTAAGAATCCTTTGCTTCATGAGCTGGGAATCCACCATGGTTCTATATACTTTTCTATGCGTGGGCACAGGAAACTGGCTTGTTCCAAGAAGTATGCCTCAGAGCTTTTCAATTAACCAGTATGTTGAAAATCCTTTGCAGGTTTTCAGCGTTTCACCATAATTGTGATAACGTGTGTATGTGCCTACTGAAACCAAATAAGGCTGCTACGGACATAACTATGCTGAGGCGTAGCTGACTTGGTTTTGCCTATTTTTCTTAGTGGAGACTGACAAGAAGCCATTTTTCTAAGTATCATCCCAACATCATTTCTCCATTGTTTAAAAATGCAGGGAAATTTTGCAAATTGGCATTATAATTAGTAGCTGGAGGGTACTTTTTTTTTGTGGGGTCGGTCAGGATGGGTGTTCAGGCCCTCTGTCAGATCGCTGGTTTGTTTTTATTATCCCCAGAGAAGAGTAGTGGGCATGTGTTTGGCAGGTGAAAAGTGCGGATTCTGTTTCAGAGAATTAAACAGGATCCGCATGGTCATCTCATTCCTTTAAGAATCCTTTGCTTCATCACCTGGGATTCCACCATGTTTCTATATACTCCTCTATGTGTGGGCACAGGTACCTGGCTTGTTCCACGAAGTATGCTGGAGAGTTTTCAAATTAACCAGTACGTTGAAAATTATTTGCAGGTTTTCAGCGTTTCACCATAATTTTGATAACGTTTGTATGTGCCTCCTGAAACCCAAGAAGGCTGCGACGGACATAACTATGCTGAGGAGTAGCTGACTTGGTGTTGCCTATTTTTGTTAGTGGAGACAGACAAGAAGCCATTCTTCTAAGTATCATCCCACCACCATTTTTCCATTGTTTTAAAATGCAGGGAAATTTTGCAAGTTAGCATTATAATTAGTAGCTGGAGGGTACGGTTTTTTTGTGTGTGTGGGCGATGTGGATGGGGGTGTCAGGCCCTCTGTCAGTTCGCTGGTTAGTTTTTATTATAACCAGAGAGGAGAAGTGGGCATGTGTTTGGCAGGAGAAAAGGGCGGATTCTGTTTCAGAGAATTAACGATGATCCCCATGGTCATCCCGTTCCTTTAATAATCCTTTACTTCATCAGCTGGAAATCCACCATGGTTCTATATACTCCTCTTTGCGTGGGAACAGGTAACTGGCTTGTTCCAAGAAGTATGCCGCAGAGCTTTTCAATTAACCACTACATTGAAAATTATTTGCAGGTGTTCAGCGTTTCACCATAATTGTGATAACGTTTGTTTGTGCCTCCTGAAACCCAAGAAGGCTGCGACGGACATAACGATCCTGAGGCGTAGCTGACTTGGTTTTGCCTATTTTTGTTAGTGGAGACTGACAAGAATCCATTCTTCTAAGTATCCTCTCACCACCATTTTTGCATTGTTTAAAAATGCAGGAAAATTTTGCAAGTTAGCATTATAATTAGTAGCTGGAGGCTATGGTGTTTTTTTTTGTTTTCCTGTGAGGTCGGTGTGGATGTGTTGGTCAGGCCTTCTGTTAGTTCGCTGGTTTGTTTTTATTATCCCCAGAGAGGAGAAGTGGGTATTAGTATGGCAGGAGAAAACTGCGGATCTGTTTCAGAGAATTAAACAGGATCCGCATGGTAATCCCGTTCCTTTAAGAATCCTTTGCTTCACGAGCTGGGAATCCACCATGGTTCTATATACATCTCTATGCGTGGGCACAGGAAACTGGCTTGTTCCAAGAAGTATGCCTCAGAGCTTTTCAATTAACCACTACGTTGAAAATCCTTTGCAGGTGTTCAGCGATTCACCATAATTTTGATAACATTTGTATGTGCCTCCTGAAACCCAAGAAGGCTGCGACGGACATAACTATGCTGAGGAGTAGCTGACTTGGTGTTGCCTATTTTTGTTAGTGGAGACTGACAAGAAGCCATTCTTCTAAGTATCATCCCACCACCATTTTTCCATTGTTTTAAAATGCAGGGAAATTTTGCAAGTTAGCATTATAATTCGTAGCTGGAGGGTATGGTTTTTTTTTTGTGTGTGGTCGATGTGGATGGGGGGGTCAGGCCCTCTGTCAGTTCGCTGGTTAGTTTTTATTATCCCCAGAGAGGAGAAGTGGGCATGTGTTTGGCACGTGAAAAGGGCGGATTCTGTTTCAGAGAATTAACGATGATCCCCATGGTAATCCCGTTCCTTTAATAATCCTTTACTTCATCAGCTGGAAATCCACCATGGTTCTATATACTCCTCTTTGCGTGGGAACAGGTAACTGGCTTGTTCCAAGTAGTATGCCGCAGAGCTTTTCAATTAGCCAGTACGTTGAAAATTATTTGCAGGTGTTCAGCGTTTCACCATAATTGTGATAACGTTTGTTTGTGCCTCCTGAAACCCAAGAAGGCTGCGACGGACATAACTATGCTGAGGAGTAGCTGACTTGGTGTTGCCTATTTTTGTTAGTGGAGACTGACAAGAAGCCATTCTTCTAAGTATCATCCCACCACCATTTTTCCATTGTTTTAAAATGCAGGGAAATTTTGCAAGTTAGCATTATAATTAGTAGCTAGAGGGTACGGTTTTTTTTGTGTGTGTGGTCGATGTGGATGGGGGGGTCAGGCCCTCTGTCAGTTCGCTGGTTAGTTTTTATTATCCCCAGAGAGGAGAAGTGGGCATGTGTTTGGCAGGTGAAAAGGGCGGATTCTGTTTCAGAGAATTAACGATGATCCCCATGGTCATCCCGATCCTTTAATAATCCTTAACTTCATCAGCTGGAAATCCACCATGGTTCTATATACTCCTCTTTGTGTGGGAACAGGTAACTGGCTTGTTCCAAGAAGTATGCCGCAGAGGTTTTCAATTAACCACTACGTTGAAAATTATTTTCAGGTTTTCAGCGTTTCACCATAATTTTGATAACGTTTGTATGTGCCTCCTGAAACCCAAGAAGGCTGCGACGGACATAACTATGCTGAGGAGTAGCTGACTTGGTGTTCCCTATATTTGTTAGTGGAGACAGACAAGAAGCCATTCTTCTAAGTATCATCCCACCACCATTTTTCCATTGTTTTAAAATGCAGGGAAATTTTGCAAGTTAGCATTATAATTAGTAGCTGGAGGGTACGGTTTTTTTTTGTGTGTGGTCGATGTGGATGGGAGGGTCAGGCCCTCTGTCAGTTCGCTGGTTAGTTTTTATTATCCCCAGAGAGGAGAAGTGGGCATGTGTTTGGCAGGTGAAAAGGGTGGATTCTGTTTCAGAGAATTAACGATGATCCCCATGGTCATCCCGTTCCTTTAATAATCCTTTACTTCATCAGCTGGAAATCCACCATGGTTCTATATACTCCTCTTTGCGTGGGAACAGGTAACTGGCTTGTTCCGAGAAGTATGCCGCAGAGCTTTTCAATTAACCACTACGTTGAAAATTATTTGCAGGTGTTCAGCGTTTCACCATAATTGTGATAACGTTTGTTTGTGCCTCCTGAAACCCAAGAAGGCTGCGACGGACATAACTATGCTGAGGAGTAGCTCACTTGGTGTTGCCTATTTTTGTTAGTGGAGACTGACAAGAAGCCATTCTTCTAAGTATCATCCCACCACCATTTTTCCATTGTTTTAAAATGCAGGGAAATTTTGTAAGTTAGCATTATAATTAGTAGCTGGAGGGTACGGTGTTTTTTTTTTTGTGTGTGGTCGATGTGGATGGGGGGGTCAGGCCCTCTGTCAGTTCGCTGGTTAGTTTTTATTATCCCCAGAGAGGAGAAGTGGGCATGTGTTTGGCAAGTGAAAAGGGCGGATTCTGTTTCAGAGAATTAACGGTGATCCCCATGGTCCTCCCGTTCCTTTAATAATCCTTTACTTCATCAGCTGGAAATCCACCGTGGTTCTATATACTCCTCTTTGCGTGGGAACAGGTAACTGGCTTGTTCCAAGAAGTATGCCGCAGAGCTTTTCAATTAACCGGTACTTTGAAAATTATTTGCAGGTGTTCAGCGTTTCACCATAATTGTGATAACGTTTGTTTGTGCCTCCTTAAACCGAAGATGGCTGCCACGAACATAACGATGCTGAGGCGTAGCTGACTTGGTTTTGCCTATTTTTGTTAGTGGAGACTGACAACAATCCATTGTTCTAAGTATAATCTCACCATCATTTTTCCATTGTTTAAAAATGCAGGATAATTTTGCAAGTTAGCATTATAATTAGTAGCTGGAGGCTACGGTGTTTTTTTTTTTTTTTTCCTGTGGGGTCGGTGTGGATGTGTTGGTCAGGCCCTCTGTCAGTTCGCTGGTTCGTTTTTATTATCCCCAGAGAGGAGAAGTGGGTATTAGTATGGCAGGTGAAAAGTGCGGATTCTGTTTCAGAGAATTAAACAGGATCCGCATGGTAATCCCGTTCCTTTAAGAATCCTTTGCTTCATGAGCTGGGAATCCACCATGGTTCTATATACTTCTCTATGCGTGGGCACAGGAAACTGGCTTGTTCCAAGAAGTATGCCTCAGAGCTTTTCAATTAACCAGTATGTTGAAAATCCTTTGCAGGTTTTCAGCCTTTCACCATAATTGTGATAACGTGTGTATGTGCCTACTGAAACCAAATATGGCTGCTATGGACATAACTATGCTGAGGCGTAGCTGACTTGATGTTGCCTATTTTTGTCAGTGGAGCCTTACAAGAAGCCATTCTTCTAAGTATCATCCCACCATCATTTCTCCATTGTTTAAAAATGCAGGAAAATTTTGCAAATTGGCATTATAATTAGTAGCTGGAGGGTACTTTTTTTTTTGTGGGGTCGGTCAGGATGGGTGTTCAGGGGTTGAGCCTAAGAATACTGAGTTGTAGAAATGCCCCCTGTATTTCTGGAGACAAGATTTGATTTCAGAAGTCAAATAAGGCTTTGCTTTAAGGAAAAGATAAATGTGTTAGTTCAAAAGCTGCCTCGTCTCAGGAGGGTGTCTTGCTGGTCAGTAGAAGCTGCATCTCAAGGAGACAGCTGTAAACTGGGTCTTTGGTTCTCACCTGTTTTGAAAGACAAGGCAGGCCTCCCTTAGGACCAAAGGTTGCTGGTGCTGCTGACAGGTGGACCCCCGGAGATGAGAGCTAATCAGATAGATATGCTAATGCCCAAGCCGGGCCCAGTTGGAACCATGCGGTTCAAGTAATTAACACAAAGCACAGCCCATATTGACTTCTGGGATCATCTCTGTCTCCAAGAACACAATCACCAGAGCCAAGATGTCTCTGTTTGTTGCTAAAGTAATAGCCTTATCATAAAACTTAGAAGTTTGCCCCAAGAAGATTTTATAACCCATTGTTCCCCTAGTTAGAGTTAGTTAAAGGATCTGTAGTAGACTTTTAGGAGACTTTGACCCTAAAGCAAACTGCCTGTTAGTATCAAAATCCCGTTGCGCTTGGCAACCGGAGCCTGTATGTACCCTATATAATACCTGTGTGGAGTTTCAGTCGGGGAAATATTTGATGCGGGTAAAATATTTCCATCCGGATACCCTCCTTTATCTATTTTCATAAACTTTCACTTTATAAACAAAAAAAAAAAAAAAAAAAAAAAAGGACCTGTTTGCGGGGAGCGTAGCTAACTCCCCGCAAACTGGCGTAGTCGGCAGGACACTCCGATAGGGTCTTGAAGGCAAAAGGCTTTGCTCGAGCGAAGAGTTCCCGAATTGCATCGCAAGGGACCTGGAGTGGATTGAAAGTCGCACGCGCGTCTTACCTAGTGAGAGGTAAGTGAACATCTCCAGGGCAAAGTAAATTATTATTCTGTCCGGATTAAAATAATGAGGAAGACTATCTTTTCTGAGTATGTGGAATTGTTGAGAGCTTATTAAAGAGTACTAGAGTAATTGCCAAAAAGAAAAATCTCGAGAAATTGTTAATTTAATTTCCAAGCACTGTGATTGGTTCCCACCTCCGGGTGAGTTCAAGCTGCAGCAAAAGTAGTTGGCGCTGAAAACATTATGAAAAGCGCTCCGAAAATAAATAAATAAATAAATAAATTAAATTTCTCTATGTATTTAAAAGCTCTGCTCTTTAATTTCTCAAGCTCTACAGCTCTTTCATTCTAACTCAGAATTCTCTTTTAGCGAGACGGAGGATATCCGTCCTAAAATAAGCTTAGTAAAAGATTTGGAGCCTGTTTTTAGCAGAAAGAGAAGGTCAATTGGGACCTTCCGTCTGCATTGGGCCAGGATAAGACAAAGCCAATAAAAGTAGGTACCGACCCTCTTCTCGGGTCTATAGAAAATATAGAAAAGAGAAAAAGAAAGAATTCTAAAGGAGAACTTTCACTTTAAGAGCTCTCTGCGCGGCTCAAGTCAGCCGCTTTAAGCTTGGGAACCGCTACTCTCTAATGCAAATGATTCCCTGAAGCATGATCCACCGTTGAGAGAGGCTGTTAAAAAAAAAAAAAAAACTTTTAAAGAACAAACTAAGATCTTAGAAAAGATGATCAGGTTATTGCTCAAATTCAACAGTGCTGTATTAGAACATAAGAGAAGATAGCTTCTCCTAAACAGTCTGTGTTTTCTTGTGTAAGATGTTAAAGAAAATGTTAATGAAACTTATGTAGATTTTATCACTAGATTACAAGATGTGCAAAAAACGGTTAGTCCGCCTGACTTAAAAAATTTAATATTACATATATTGGCTTTTAATAATACTAATTCAAAATGTTAGCGGCTTTTACATCCGCCGCTCAAAAAAAAAAAAAAAAAGGGTTTCGCCGAAAAGTTAAATCAGAGGCTTTTAAAATACAAATGTTGGCTGAGGCTAGCAGTGGGAAAGGCATTCCCAGAAAGCAAAAAACTGTCGTAAAATGTCTCGATTACGTCCGTAAAGGACATTTTGGAAAAAAAAAAAAAATTATAAACAACTTTCCGGAGCTTTTATCACTGACCGGAGCTCTCTTACCTTAAAAGGGATTTCAGTACATTTGGGTATAGTTGATTCAGATTACTCAGGAAAAATTTCAGTTAATGATGAGTTCCAATTTTGATTATCTTATTCAGGCTAGAGACCGTACTGCACAACTTCTATTGTTACCTTATATACAGAAGTTCTAAGGCAAGGAGGTTTTGGGAGCACTGGAACTAAAGTGTATTGGCAAGCTTTAATTAATGACCAGAGACCTCAATTAGAGATTAAGTTAAATGGCAAATCTTTTGTTGGACTTGTAGATACTGGGGCTGATGTTACAATTATTTCTAAAAGTTTTTGGCCAAAGGCTTGGCCTTTACAAGAAGTTCCTACTGTTCTTACCGGAATAGGAACGATGACTGACATATTTCAAAGTCGACAAATTTTAAATTGTTCAGGTCCTGATGGACAGACAGCCACTTTAAAACCTTACGTGGCTAACATCACTATTAATTTGTGGGGAAGAGATTTGTTACAGCAATGGGGAGCATACATCAATATACCTAATACATCTGCTCCTGCTAAACAGATTATGTTAAATATGAATTATAACCCTTGTTTTGGTTTGGGTAAAAGGAGCCAAGGGGCTAAGACTTTCGAGGCACCAAAGGCACATACTTCTCGGCATGGTTTATGCTATCCAAATTTTGGATAGCGGCCACTGCTGCTGAAAAGCACCATTATGCTCTGGCTTTAAATTGGATATCACAAAAGCCTATATGGACAGAGCAGTGGCCACTAAACCAAGAAAAATTGGGTGCTCTTCAAATATTAGGAGAAGAACAATTACAAGCAGGACATATAGAGGAGTCCACCAGTCCGTGGAATTCTCCTATATTTGTTATTAAAAAGAAATCTGGCAAATGGCAAATGTTAACTGATTTAAAAATAATCAATATAATTATACAATTAATAATCAAGCCAAACGTATTGTTTCTCATTGTCCCACTTGTCAATTAATTAATCAGCTTAAATTTTCTGCAGGACTTAATCCTCGAGGTCTCTCGCCAAATGAATTATGGCAAATGGATGTTACTCATATTCCTAAATTTGGCAAGTTAGGTATTGTACGTGTTACTGTAGATACTTATTCCAGTCTTATTATGGCTACTCCATCCTCTGGAGAAACTGTTAGACATGTACTTTCACGTTTACACTCCTGTTTTGTATAAATGGGAGTCCCAGCCACCATTAAAACTGACAATGGCCCTGCTTACACTAGTCATTCTTTTGCAGCTTTTTATATTAAATGAGACATCAAGCACATTACTGGCATTCCTTATAATCCTCAAGGGCAAGGTATTATAGAACGTACACATCAAACTTTAAAAAACATGTTATTAAAACAAAAAGGGGGAGGTAGACAGTCTCCCAAAGACAGAATAAATCAAGCCTTATTTACCTAAAATTTTTTGAATATTCATAAGGAAGATAAATTAACAGCAATAGAAAAGCATTGGAATGGGAGTCCACAATCAGACTCTTTCCCTCACCAGCCTATCTGGTGGAAAGATAATGTAGAAAATAAATGGAAAAAAGGATGGGCAAAGGTGTGGGGGAGAGTTTTTGCTTGTGTTTTGACAGATGACAGACCAACAGTCTGGATTCCAAGCAGAAGAATCAAACCCAGAGTGGAAACTCAAGGGGAAAAAGCAGAAGACACGTCAGGCACAGACCATGACGTGGGGACAGCTGAAGAGAACATACAAAGAAGCAGACAAGATATTGAACCGGACATTTGTACCTAAAACGTCTGTAAATCTTTTTCTTGCCATGATCTGCGTGGTGAGCATGGTGGTAAGAGTGTCTGGCAACCAGACACATCACTATTGGGCATTCTAAAATTGCACCCACAGATATACCCCTTTGTAAGAAAGTAATAATTTCTGATCCTAAAACTTGGGTACAATGGGACAATTATAGAGCTCACACGGGGCGCATTCTTGCTGGGTCCACATCTTATGGTGTTGTCCTAGACTGGAGTCCCTATGGACATCCTGCCTCCTCTCACAATTTTAAAAAGCTTCATTGGAATAAAACTGCCACCTCGATGTCTGTAAAAGACACTGACCTTAAAAGTCATATTACATGGCTCAATGATGGTATGAGCTCTCCAGCTCCTCATATTTTAGATGGCCCTATTCATGATCAATTGTGGAAAATATCAGCTGCTTTGCACCCTTTGCAGGCCTGGATTAGCACACACACTGGATACAAACAATAGCCGAGAATGGACTTTTAATTTAAATTCTACTCATTATATTCAAGTTTGTGTTAGACTGCCTTACTTATTTATGATTGGACATGCTGTTTATAAAGAACCTTCTTTCCTAGTGACCTGTGACAACTGTTCTTATTATACCTGTATTAAGAATTCTATAAAGTTCAACCCTTATAAAGAAACACTTTATATTTTCAAAGCCAGAACAGGACTGTGGTTACCTGTTAAAATGAATAGAGTCTGGCAAGAAACACCAGCAATGTTCCTTTTGGATAAACTACTTAACCACATTCTTAAACGTACAAAAAGATTTATTGGTCTCTTAATAGCAGCTATTTTGGGAATCATTGCTGTCACTGCTTCTGCGGCCACCGCAGGTGTGGCTCTACATCAGACCGTTCAGACCACTGAATTTGTTCAAAACTGGCACCATGATTCAAATCAATTATGGTCTACACAAAATCAAATTGACTCTAAATTAGCTACTCAAGTGGCTAACTTACAGCAAGCAGTCACCTTGTTGGGAGACCAGGTTATAAGTCTACAAAAGCAACATAGACTTCGTTGTGATTGGAATATCACTCAATTTTGTGTTACACCTCATATATATAATCAAACTCGGTTTCCTTGGGAAAACATCAAAAAACATCTACTTAATCAAGGAAATCTGACTGAAGAGATTAAAAATTTACAACAAGAAATATTAAGTACCTTCAGTCACAAACTTAAATTGCTCTCTGAAGCTGACATTATTGATGACATCTCTTCTGGTTTGGAGTCAGCTGATCCACTTTATCATCTTAAGATCTATGGGAGTTCCACTATTGTAACTTTTAGCATTATTTTAATCCTTTGCTTGTGTTTATTTATAGTCTGGAGAAAACTCCGAAGCAGACAAGAATCCAGAGACCAACTCCTCGCTGTGATGGCTGTCCAACTCCATCAACTTTCTTCAAAAAATAAAAAAGGGGGAGATGTTGAGCCTAAGAATACTGAGTTGTAGAAATGCCCCCTGTATTTCTGGAGACAAGATTTGATTTCAGAAGTCAAATAAGGCTTTGCTTTAAGGAAAAGATAAATGTGTTAGTTCAAAAGCTGCCTCGTCTCAGGAGGGCGTCTTGCTGGTCAGTAGAAGCTGCATCTCAAGGAGACAGCTGTAAACTGGGCCTTTGGTTCTCACCTGTTTTGAAAGACAAGGCAGGCCTCCCTTAGGACCAAAGGTTGCTGGTGCTGCTGACAGGTGGACCCCCGGAGATGAGAGCTAATCAGATAGATATGCTAATGCCCAAGCCGGGCCCAGATGGAACCATGCGGTTCAAGTAATTAACACAAAGCACAGCCCATGTTGACTTCTGGGATCATCTCTGTCTCCAAGAACACAATCACCAGAGCCAAGATGTCTCTGTTGCTAAAGTAATAGCCTTATCATAAAACTTAGAAGTTTGCCCCAAGAAGATTTTATAACCCATTGTTCCCCTAGTTAGAGTTAGTTAAAGGATCTGTAGTAGACTTTTAGGAGACTTTGACCCTAAAGCAAACTGCCTGTTAGTATCAAAATCCCGTTGCGCTTGGCAACCGGAGCCTGTATGTACCCAATATAATACCTGTGTGGAGTTTCAGTCGGGGAAATATTTGATGCGGGTAAAATATTTCCATCCGGATACCCTTCTTTATCTATTTTCATAAACTTTCACTTTATAAACTATATCTTTGGCTCTGTGTATTATTATTGCCATTACTTTATATTTTTATTTCTGTTTCCTACTATATTTTTCATCCTTTGCGATGACCCCTGGCTGAGAGACCTGATCGGAAGAAAAAACCTCTTTGCAGGGAGCGTAGCTAACTCCCTGCAAACTGGCGTAGTCAACTTAGAGATCTGATCAGAACAAAGAGAAAAGGACCTCTTTGCGGGGAGCGTAGCTAACTCCCCGCATTCAGGCCCTCTGTCAGATCGCTGGTTTGTTTTTATTATCCCCAGAGAAGAGTAGTGGGCATGTGTTTGGCAGGTGAAAAGTGCGGATTCTGTTTCAGAGAATTAAACAGGATCCGCATGGTCATCTCATTCCTTTAAGAATCCTTTGCTTCATCAGCTGGGATTCCACCATGTTTCTATATACTCCTCTATGTGTGGGCACAGGTACCTGGCTTGTTCCAAGAAGTATGCTGGAGAGTTTTCAAATTAACCAGTACGTTGAAAATTATTTGCAGGTTTTCAGCGTTTCACCATAATTTTGATAACGTTTGTATGTGCCTCCTGAAACCCAAGAAGGCTGCGACGGACATAACTATGCTGAGGAGTAGCTGACTTGGTGTTGCCTATTTTTGTTAGTGGAGACAGACAAGAAGCCATTCTTCTAAGTATCATATCACCACCATTTTTGCATTTTTTAAAATGCAGGGAAATTTTTCAAGTTAGCATTATAATAAGTAGCTGGAGGGTATGGTTTTTTTTTGTGTGTGGTCGATGTGGATGGGGGGGTCAGACACTCTGTCAGTTCGCTGGTTAGTTTTTATTATAACCAGAGAGGAGAAATGGGCATGTGTTTGGCAGGAGAAAAGGGCGGATTCTGTTTCAGAGAATTAACGATGATCCCCATGGTCATCCCGTTCCTTTAATAATCCTTTACTTCATCAGCTGGAAATCCACCATGGTTCTATATACTCCTCTTTGCGTGGGAACAGGTAACTGGCTTGTTCCAAGAAGTATGCCGCAGAGCTTTTCAATTAACCACTACGTTGAAAATTATTTGCAGGTGTTCAGCGTTTCACCATAATTGTGATAACGTTTGTTTGTGCCTCCTGAAACCCAAGAAGGCTGCGACGGACATAACTATGCTGAGGAGTAGCTGACTTGGTGTTGCCTATTTTTGTTAGTGGAGACTAACAAGAATCCATTCTTCTAAGTATCATCTCACCATCATTTTTCCATTGTTTAAAAATGCAGGAAAATTTTGCAAGTTAGCATTATAATTAGTAGCTGGAGGCTACGGTGTTTTTTTTTTTTTTTTTTTTTTTTCCTGTGGGGTCGGTGTGGATGTGTTGGTCAGGCCCTCTGTCAGTTCGCTGGTTTGTTTTTATTATCCCCAGAGAGGAGAAGTGGGTATTAGTAAGCCAGGTGAAAACTGCGGATCTGTTTCAGAGAATTAAACAGGATCCGCATGGTAATCCCGTTCCTTTAAGAATCCTTTGCTTCATGAGCTGGGAATCCACCATGGTTCTATATACTTCTCTATGCGTGGGCACAGGAAACTGGCTTGTTCCAAGAAGTATGCCTCAGAGCTTTTCAATTAACCAGTATGTTGAAAATCCTTTGCAGGTTTTCAGCGTTTCACCATAGTTGTGATAACGTGTGTTTGTGCCTACTGAAACCAAATATGGCTGCTACGGACATAACTATGCTGAGGCGTAGCTGACTTGGTGTTGCCTATTTTTGTCAGTGGAGACTGACAAGAAGCCATTCTTCTAAGTATCATCCCACCATCATTTCTCCATTGTTTAAAAATGCAGGGAAATTTTGCAAATTGGCATTATAATTAGTAGCTGGAGGGTACTTTTTTTTTTGTAGGGTCGGTCAGGATGGGTGTTCAGGCCCTCTGTCAGATCGCTGGTTTGTTTTTATTATCCCCAGAGAAGAGTAGTGGGCATGTGTTTGGAAGGTGAAAAGTGCGGATTCTGTTTCAGAGAATTAAACAGGATCCGCATGGTCATCTCATTCCTTTAAGAATCCTTTGCTTCATCAGCTGGGATTCCACCATGTTTCTATATACTCCTCTATGCGTGGGCACAGGTACCTGGCTTGTTCCAAGAAGTATGCTGGAGAGTTTTCAAATTAACCAGTACGTTGAAAATTATTTGCAGGTTTTCAGCGTTTCACCATAATTTTGATAACGTTTGTATGTGCCTCCTGAAACCCAAGAAGGCTGCGACGGACATAACTATGCTGAGGAGTAGCTGACTTGGTGTTGCCTATTTTTGTTAGTGGAGACAGACAAGAAGCCATTCTTCTAAGTATCATATCACCACCATTTTTGCATTTTTTAAAATGCAGGGAAATTTTTCAAGTTAGCATTATAATAAGTAGCTGGAGGGTATGGTTTTTTTTTGTGTGTGGTCGATGTGGATGAGGGGGTCAGACACTCTGTCAGTTCGCTGGTTAATTTTTATTATAACCAGAGAGGAGAAATGGGCATGTGTTTGGCAGGAGAAAAGGGCGGATTCTGTTTCAGAGAATTAACGATGATCCCCATGGTCATCCCGTTCCTTTAATAATCCTTTACTTCATCAGCTGGAAATCCACCATGGTTCTATATACTCCTCTTTGCGTGGGAACAGGTAACTGGCTTGTTCCAAGAAGTATGCCGCAGAGCTTTTCAATTAACCACTACGTTGAAAATTATTTGCAGGTGTTCAGCGTTTCACCATAATCGTGATAACGTTTGTTTGTGCCTCCTGAAACCCAAGAAGGCTGCCACGAACATAACTATGCTGAGGCATAGCTGACTTGGTTTTGCCTATTTTTGTTAGTGGTGACTGACAAGAATCCATTCTTCTAAGTATCATCTCACCATCATTTTTGCATTGTTTAAAAATGCAGGATAATTTTGCAAGTTAGCATTATAATTAGTAGCTGGAGGCTACGGTGTTTTTTGTTTTTTTTTTTTTTCCTGTGGGGTCGGTGTGGATGTGTTGGTCAGGCCCTCTGTCAGTTCGCTGGTTTGTTTTTATTATCCGCAGAGAGGAGAAGTGGGTATTAGTATGGCAGGTGAAAACTGCGGATATGTTTCAGAGAATTAAACAGGATCCGCATGGTCATCCCGTTCCTTTAAGAATCCTTTGCTTCATGAGCTGGGAATCCACCATGGTTCTATATACTTCTCTATGCGTGGGCACAGGAAACTGGCTTGTTCCAAGAAGTATGCCTCAGAGCTTTTCAATTAACCAGTATGTTGAAAATCCTTTGCAGGTTTTCAGCGTTTCAGCATAATTGTGATAACGTGTGTATGTGTCTCGTGAAACCCAATGTGGCTGCCAAGGACATAAGTATGCTGAGACGTAGCTGACTTCGTGTTGCCTATTTTTGTAAGTGGAGACTGACAAGAAGCCATTCTTCTAAGTATCATCCCACCATCATTTTTCCATTGTTTAAAAATGCAGGGAAATTTTGCAAGTTAGCATTATAATTAGTAGCTGGAGGGTACTTTTTTTTTTTGTGGGGTCAGTGTGGATGGGTTGGTCAGGCCAACTGTCAAGTCACTGGTTTGTTTTTATTATCCCCAGAGAGGAGAAGTGGGCATATATTTGGCAGGTGAAAAGTGCGGATTCTGTTTCAGAGAATTAAACAGGATCCGCATGGTCATCTCATTCCTTAAAGAATCCTTTGCTTCATCAGCTGGGATTCCACCATGATTCTATATACTCCTCTATGCGTGGGCACAGGTACCTGGCTTGTTCCAAGAAGTATGCTGGAGAGTTTTCAAATTAACCAGTACGTTGAAAATTATTTGCAGGTTTTCAGCGTTTCAACATAATTTTGATAACGTTTGTATGTGCCTCCTGAAACCCAGGAAGGCTGCGACGGACATAACTATGCTGAGGAGCAGCTGACTTGGTTTTGCCTATTTTTGTTAGTGGAGACTGACAAGAAGCCATTCTTCTAAGTATCATCCCACCACCATTTTTCCATTGTTTTAAAATGCAGGGAAATTTTGCAAGTTAGCATTATAATTAGTACCTGGAGGGTATGGTTTTTTTTTTGTTTGGTCGATGTGGATGGGGGGGTCAGACCCTCTGTCAGTTCGCTGGTTAGTTTTTATTATAACCAGAGAGGAGAAATGGGCATGTGTTTGGCAGGAGAAAAGGGCGGATTCTGTTTCAGAGAATTAACGATGATCCCCATGGTCATCCCGTTCCTTTAATAATCCTTTACTTCATCAGCTGGAAATCCACCATGGTTCTATATACTCCTCTTTGCGTGGGAACAGGTAACTGGCTTGTTCCAAGAAGTATGCCGCGGAGCTTTTCAATTAACCACTACGTTGAAAATTATTTGAAGGGTTCAGCGTTTGACCATAATTGTGATAACGTTTATTTGTGCTTCCTGAAGCCCAAGAAGGCTGCGACGAACATAACTATGCTGAGGCGTAGCTGACTTGGTTTTGCCTATTTTTGTTAGTGGTGACTGACAAGAATCCATTCTTCTAAGTATCATCTCACCATCATTTTTCCATTGCTAAAAATGCAGGAAAATTTTGCAAGTTAGCATTATAATTAGTAGCTGGAGGCTACGGTGTTTTTTGTTTTTTTTTTGCTGTGGGGTCGGTGTGGATGTGTTGGTCAGGCCCTCTGTCAGTTCGCTGGTTCGTTTTTATTATCCCCAGAGAGGAGAAGTGGGTATTAGTAGGGAAGGTGAAAACTGCGGATCTGTTTCAGAGAATTAAACAGGATCCGCATGGTAATCCCGTTCCTTTAAGAATCCTTTGCTTCATGAGCTGGGAATCCACCATGGTTCTATAAACTTCTCTATGCGTGGGCACAGGAAACTGGCTTGTTCCAAGAAGTATGCCTCAGAGCTTTTCTATTAACCAGTATGTTGAAAATCCTTTGCAGGTTTTCAGCGTTTCACCATAATTGTGAAAACGTGTGTATGTGCCTACTGAAACCAAATATGGCTGCTACGGACATAACTACGCCGAGGCGTAGCTGACTTGGTGTTGCCTATTTTTGTCAGTGGAGACTGACAAGAAGCCATTCTTCTAAGTATCATCCCACCATCATTTCTCCATTGTTTAAAAATGCAGGGAAATTTTGCAAATTGGCATTGTAATTAGTAGCTGGAGGGTACTTTTTTTTTTTGTGGGGTCGGTCAGGATGGGTGTAGAGGCCCTCTGTCAGATCGCTGGTTTGCTTTTATTATCCCCAGAGAAGAGTAGTGGGCATGTGTTTGGCAGATGAAAAGTGCGGATTCTGTTTCAGAGAATTAAACAGGATCCGCATGGTCATCTCATTCCTTTAAGAATCCTTTGCTTCATCAGCTGGGATTCCACCATGTTTCTATATACTCCTCTATGTGTGGGCACAGGTACCTGGCTTGTTCCAAGAAGTATGCTGGAGAGTTTTCAAATTAACCAGTACGTTGAAAATTATTTGCAGGTTTTCAGCGTTTCACCATAATTTTGATAACGTTTGTATGTGCCTCCTGAAACCCAAGAAGTCTGCGACGGACATAACTATGCTGAGGAGTAGCTGACTTGGTGTTGCCTATTTTTGATAGTGGAGACAGACAAGAAGCCATTCTTCTAAGTATCATCCCACCACCATTTTTCCATTGTTTTAAAATGCAGGGAAATTTTGCAAGTTAGCATTATAATTAGTAGCTGGAGGGTACCGTATTTTTTGTGTGTGTGGTCGATGTGGTTGGGGGAGTCAGGCCCTCTGTCAGATCGCTGGTTAGTTTTTATTATCCCCAGAGAGAAGAAGTGGGCATGTGTTTGGCAGGTGAAAAGGGCGGATTCTGTTTCAGAGAATTAACGATGATCCCCATGGTCATCCCGTTCCTTTAATAATCCTTTACTTCATCAGCTGGAAATCCACCATGGTTCTATATACTCCTCTTTGCGTGGGAACAGGTAACTGGCTTTTTCCAAGAAGTATGCCGCAGAGCTTTTCAATTAACCAGTACGTTGAAAATTATTTGCAGGCGTTCAGCGTTTCACCATAATTGTGATAACGTTTTTTTGTACCTCCTGAAACCCAAGATGGCTGCCACGAACATAACTATGCTGAGGCGTAGCTGACTTGGTTTTGCCTATTTTTGTTAGTGGAGACTGACAAGAATCCATTCTTCTAAGTATCATCTCACCATCATTTTTCCATTGTTTAAAAATGCAGGATAATTTTGCAAGTTAGCATTATAATTAGTAGCTGGAGGCTACGGTGTTTTTTTTTTTCCTGTGGGGTCGGTGTGGATGTGTTGGTCAGGCTCTCTGTCAGTTCGCTGGTTTGTTTTTATTATCCCCTGAGAGGAGAAGTGGGTATTAGTAGGGCAGGTGAAGACTGCGGATCTGTTTCAGAGAATTAAACAGGATCCGCATGGTCATCCCGTTCCTTTACGAATCCTTTGCTTCATGAGCTGGGAATCCACCATGGTTCTATATACTTCTCTATGCGTGGGCACAGGAAACTGGCTTGTTCCAAGAAGTATGCCTCAGAGCTTTTCAATTAACCAGTATGTTGAAAATCCTTTGCAGGTTTTCAGCGTTTCAGCATAAATGTGATAACGTGTGTATGTGTCTCGTGAAACCCAATGTGGCTGCCAAGGACATAAGTATGCTGAGGCGTAGCTGACTTCGTGTTGCCTATTTTTGTAAGTGGAGACTGACAAGAAGAAATTCTTCTAAGTATCATGCCACCATCATTTTTCCATTGTTTAAAAATGCAGGGAAATTTTGCAAGTTAGCATTATAATTAGTAGCTGGAGGGGACTTTTTTTTTTTTGTGGGGTCAGTGTGGATGGGTTGGTCAGGCCATCTGTCAATTCACTGGTTTGTTTTTATTATCCCCAGAGAGGCGAAGTGGGCATATATTTGGCAGGTGAAAAGTGCGGATTCTGTTTCAGAGAATTAAACAGGATCCGCATGGTCATCTCATTCCTTAAAGAATCCTTTGCTTCATCAGCTGGGATTCCACCATGATTCTATATACTCCTCTATGCGTGGGCACAGGTACCTGGCTTGTTCCAAGAAGTATGCTGGTGAGTTTTCAAATTAACCAGTACGTTGAAAATTATTTGCAGGTGTTCAGCGTTTCACCATAATTTTGATAACGTTTGTATGTGCCTCCTGAAACCCAGGAAGGCTGCGACGGACATAACTATGCTGAGGAGTAGCTGACTTGGTGTTGCCTATTTTTGTTAGTGGAGACTGACAAGAAGCCATTCTTCTAAGTATCATCCCACCACCATTTTTCCATTGTTTTAAAAGGCAGGGAAATTTTGCAAGTTAGCATTATAATTAGTAGCTAGAGGGTACAGTTTTTTTTTGTGTGTGGTCGATGTAGATGGGGGGGTCAGGCCCTCTGTCAGTTCGCTGATTAGTTTTTATTATAACCAGAGAGGAGAAGTGGGCATGTGTTTGGCAGGAGAAAAGGGCGGATTCTGTTATAGAGAATTAACGATGATCGCCATGGTCATCCCCTTCCTTTAATAATCCTTTACTTCATCAGCTGGAAATGCACCATGGTTCTATGTACTCCTCTTTGCGTGGGAACAGGTAACTGGCTTGTTCCAAGAAGTATGCCGCAGAGCTTTTCAATTAACCACTACGTTGAATATTATTTGCAGGTGTTCAGCGTTTCACCATAATTGTGATAACGTTTGTTTGTGCCTCCTGAAACCCAAGAAGGCTGCGACGGACATAACAATGCTGAGGAGTAGCTGACTTGGTGTTGCCTATTTTCGTTAGTGGAGACTGACAAGAAGCCATTCTTCTAAGTATCATCCCACCACCATTTTTCCATTGTTTTAAAATGCCGGGAAATTTTACAAGTTAGCATTATAATTAGTAGCTGGAGGCTACGGTGTGTTTTTTTTTTTTTTTTCCTGTGGGGTAGGTGTGGATGTGTTGGTCAGGCCCTCTGTCAGTTCGCTGGTTTGTTTTTATTATCCCCAGAGAGGAGAAGTGGGTATTAGTATGGCAGGTGAAAACTGCGGATCTGTTTCAGAGAATTAAACAGGATCCGCATGGTAATCCCGTTCCTTTAAGAATCCTTTGCTTCATGAGCTGGGAATCCACCATGGTTCTATATACTTCTCTATGCGTGGGCACAGGAAACTGGCCTGTTCCAAGAAGTATGCCTCAGAGCTTTTCAATTAACCAGTATGTTGAAAATTATTTGCAGGTTTTCAGCGTTTCAGTATAATTTTGATAACGTTTGTATGTGCCTCCTGAAACCCAAGAAGGCTGCGATGGACATAACTATGCTGAGGAGTAGCTGACTTGGTGTTGCCTATTTTTGTTAGTGGAGACAGACAAGAAGCCATTCTTCTAAGTATCATCCCACCACCATTTTTGCATTGATTTAAAATGCAGGGAAATTTTGCAAGTTAGCATTATAATTAGTAGTTGGAGGGTACTTTTTTTTTTTTTTTGTGGGGTCAGTGTGGATGGGTTGGTCAGGCCATCTGTCAATTCACTGGTTTGTTTTTATTATCCCCAGAGAGGAGAAGTAGACATGTGTTTTGCAGGTGAAAAGTGCGGATTCTGTTTCAGAGAATTAAACAGGATCCGCATGGTCATCTCATTCCTTTAAGAATCCTTTGCTTCATCAGCTGGGATTCCACCATGTTTCTATATACTCCTCTATGCGTGGGCACAGGTACCTGGCTTGTTCCAAGAAGTATGCTGCAGAGCTTTTCAATTAACCACTACGTTGAAAATTATTTGTAGGTTTTCAGCGTTTCACCATAATTTTGATAACCTTTGTTTGTGTCTCCTGAAACCCAAGAAGGCTGCGACGGACATAACTATGCTGAGGCGTAGCTGACTTGGTTTTTCCTATTTTTTTTTAGTGGAGACTGACAAGAATCCATTCTTCTAAGTATCATCTCACCATCATTTCTCCATTGTTTAAAAATGCAGGAAAATTTTGCAAGTTAGCATTATAATTAGTAGCTGGAGGCTACGTTGTTTTTTTTTTTTTTCCTGTGTGGTCGGTGTGGATGTGTTGGTCAGGCCCTCTGTCAGTTCGCTGGTTTGTTTTTATTATCCCCAGAGAGGAGAAGTGGGTATTAGTATGGCAGGTGAAAACTGCGGATCAGTTTCAGAGAATTAAACAGGATCCGCATGGTAATCCCGTTCCTTTAAGAATCCTTTGCTTCATGAGCTGGGAATCCACCATGGTTCTATATACTTCTCTATGCGTGGGCACAGGAAACTGGCTTGTTCCAAGAAGTATGCCTCAGAGCTTTTCAATTAACCAGTATGTTGAAAATCCTTTGCAGGTTTTCAGCGTTTTACCATAATTGTGATAACGTGTGTATGTGTCTCGTGAAACCCAATATGGCTGCCAAGGACATAAGTATGCTGAGGCGTAGCTGTCTTCCTGTTGCCTATTTTTATTAGTGGAGACTGACAAGAAGCCATTCTTCTAAGGATTATCCCACCATCATTTTTCCATTGTTTAAAAATGCAGGGAAATTTTGCAAGTGAGCATTATAATTAGTAGCTGGAGGGTACGTTTTATTTTTTTTTCTGTGGGGTCAGTGTGGATGGGTTGGTAAGGCCATCTGTCAATTCACTGGTTTGTTTTTATTATCCCCAGAGAGGAGAAGTGGGCATGTGTTTGGCAGGTGAAAAGTGCGGATTCTGTTTGAGAGAATTAAACAGGATCCGCATGGTCATCTCATTCCTTTAAGAATCCTTTGCTTCATCAGCTGGGATTCCACCATGTTTCTATATACTCCTCTATGCGTGGGCACAGGTACCTGGCTTGTTCCAAGAAGTATGCCGCAGAGCTTTTCAATTAACCACTACGTTGAAAATTATGTGCAGGATTTCAGCGTTTCACCATAATTTTGATAAAGTTTGTATGTGCCTCCTGAAACCCAAGAAGGCTGCGACGGACATAACTATGCAGAGGAGTAGCTGACTTGGTGTTGCCTATTTTTGTTAGTGGAGACTGACAAGAAGTCATTCTTCTAAGTATCATCCCACCACCATTTTTGCATTGTTTTAAAATCCAGGGAAATTTTGTAAGTTAGCATTATAATTAGTAGCTGGAGGGTACGGTTTTTTTTTGTGTGTGGTCGATGTGGATGGGGGGGTCAGGCCCTCTGTCAGTTCGCTGGTTAGTTTTTATTATCCCCAGAGAGGAGAAGTGGGCATGTGTTTGGCAGGTGAAAAGGGCGGATTCTGTTTCAGAGAATTAACGATGATCCCCATGGTCATCCCGTTCCTTTAATAATCCTTTACTTCATCAGCTGGAAATCCACCATGGTTCTATATACTCCTCTTTGCGTGGGAACAGGTAAATGGCTTGTTCCAAGAAGTATGCCGCAGAGCTTTTCAATTAACCACTACGTTGAAAATTATTTGCAGGTGTTCAGCGTTTCACCATAATTGTGATAACGTTTGTTTGTGCCTCCTGAAACCCAAGAAGGCTGCGACGGACATAACTATGCTGAGGAATAGCTGACTTGGTGTTGCCTATTTTTCTTAGTGGAGACTGACAAGAAGCCATTCTTCTAAGTATCATCCCACCATCATTTTTCCATTGTTTAAAAATGCCGGGAAATTTTGCAAGTTAGCATTATAATTAGTAGCTGGAGGCTACGGTGGTTTTTTTTTTTTTTTTTCCTGTGAGGTCGGTGTGGATGTGTTGGTCAGGCCCTCTGTCAGTTCGCTGGTTTGTTTTTATTATCCCCAGAGAGGAGAAGTGGGTATTAGTATGGCAGGTGAAAACTGCGGATCTGTTTCAGAGAATTAAACAGGATCCACATGGTTATCCCGTTCCTTTAAGAATGCTTTGCTTCATGAGCTGGGAATCCACCATGGTTCTATATACTTCTCTATGCGTGGGCACAGGAAATTGGCTTGTTCCAAGAAGTATGCCTCAGAGCTTTTCAATTAACCAGTATGTTGAAAATCCTTTGAAGGTTTTCAACGTTTCACCATAATTGTGATAACGTGTGTATGTGCGTACTGAAACCAAAAATGCTGCTACGGACATAACTATGCTGAGGCGTAGCTGACTTGGTGTTGCCTATTTTTGTCAGTGGAGACTGACAAGAAGCCATTCTTCTAAGTATCATCCCACCATCATTTCTCCATTGTTTAAAAATGCAGGGAAATTTTGCAAATTGGCATTATAATTAGTAGCTGGAGGGTACTTTTTTTTTTGTGGGGTCGGCCAGGATGGGTGTTCAGGCCCTCTGTCAGATCGCTGGTTTGTTTTTATTATCCCCAGAGAAGAGTAGTGGGCATGTGTTTGGCAGGTGAAAAGTGCGGATTCTGTTTCAGAGAATTAAACAGGATCCGCATGGTCATCTCATTCCTTTAAGAATCCTTTGCTTCATCAGCTGGGATTCTCCCATGTTTCTATATACTCGTCTATGCATGGGCACAGGTACCTGGCTTGTTCCAGGAAGTATGCTGGAGAGTTTTGAAATTAACCAGTACGTTGAAAATTATTTGAATGTTTTCAGAATTTCACCATAATTTTGATAACGTTTGTATGTGCCTCCTGAAACCCAGGAAGGCTGCGACGGACATAACTATGCTGAGGAGTAGCTGACTTGGTGTTGCCTATTTTTGTTAGTGGAGACAGACAAGAAGCCATTCTTCTAAGTATCATCCCACCAACATTTTTCCATTGTTTTAAAAGGCAGGGAAATTTTGCAAGTTAGCATTATAATTAGTAGCTGGAGGGTACGGTTTTTTTTTTGTGTGTGGTCGATGTGGATGGGGGGGTCAGGCCCTGTGTCAGTTCGCTTGTTAGTTTTTATTATCCCCAGATAGGAGAAGTGGGCATGTGTTTGGCAGGTGAAAAGTTCGGATTCTGTTTCAGAGAATGAAACAGGATCCGCATGCTCATCCCGTTCCTTTAGGAAAATTTGCCTCATCAGCTGGGAATCCACCATGGTTCTATATACTCCTCTATGTGTGGGCACAGGTAACTGGCTTGTTCCAAGAAGTATGCTGCAGAGCTTTTCAATTAAGCAGTACGTTGAAAATTATTTGCAGGTTATCAGCGTTTCACCATAATTCTTATAAAGTTTGTATGTGTCTCCTGAAACCCAATATGGCTGCCACGGACATAAGTATGCTGAGGCGTAGCTGACTTCGTGTTGCCTATTTTTGTTAGTGGAGACTGACAAGAAGCCATTCTTCTAAGTATCATCCCACCATCATTTTTCCATTTTTTAAAAATGCAAGGAAATTTTGCAAGTTATCATTATAATTAGTAGCTGGAGGGTACTTTTTTTTTTTTTGTGGGGTCAGTGTGGATGGGTTGGTCAGGCCATCTGTCAATTCACTGGTTTGTTTTAATTATCTCCAGAGAGGAGAAGTGGGCATGTGTTTGGCAGGGGAAAAGTGCGGATTCTGTTTCAGAGAATTAAACAGGATCCGCATGGTCATCTCATTCCTTTAAGAATCCTTTGCTTCATCAGCTGGGATATCACCATGTTTCTATATATTCCTCTATGCGTGGGCACAGGTACCTGGCTTGTTCCAAGAAGTATGCTGGAGAGTTTTCAAATTAACCAGTACGTTGAAAATTATTTGCAGGTTTTCAGCGTTTCACCATAATTGTGATAACGTTTGTATGTGCCCCCTGAAACCCAAGAAGGCTGCGACGGACATAACTATGCTGAGGAGTAGCTGACTTGGTGTTGCCTATTTTTGTTAGTGGAGACTGACAAGAAGCCATTCTTCTAAGTATCATCCCACCACCATTTTTGCATTGTTTTAAAATGCAGGGAAATTTTGCAAGTTAGCATTATAACTAGTAGCTGGAGGGTACCGTTTTTTTTTTGTGTGTGGTCGATGTCGATGGGGGGGTGAGGCCCTCTGTCAGTTCGCTGGTTAGTTTTTATTATCCCCAGAGAGGAGAAGTGGGCATGTGTTTGGCAGGTGAAAAGGGCGGATTCTGTTTCAGAGTATTAATGATGATCCCCATGGTCATCCCGTTCCTTTAATAATCCTTTACTTCATCAGCTGGAAATCCACCATGGTTCTATATACTCCTCTTTTCGTGGGAACAGGTAACTGGCTTGTTCCAAGAAGTATGCCGCAGAGCTTTTCAATTAACCACTACGTTGAAAATTATTTGCAGGTGTTCAGCGTTTCACCATAATTGTGATAACGTTTGTTTGTGCCTCCTGAAACCCAAGAAGGCTGCGACAGACATAACTATGGTGAGGAGTAGCTGACTTGGTGTTGCCTATTTTTGTTAGTGGAGACTGACAAGTAGCCATTCTTCTAAATATCATCCCACCACCATTTTTCCATTGTTTTAAAATGCAGGGAAATTTTGCATGTTAGCATTATAATTAGTAGCTGGAGGGTACGGTTTTATTTTGTGTGTGGTTAATGTTGATTTGGGGTTCAGGCCCACTGTCAGTTCGCTGGTTAGTTTTTATTATCCCCAGAGAGGAGAAGTGGGCATGTGTTTGGCAGGTTAAAAGGGCGGATTCTGTTTCAGAGAATTAACGATAATCCCCATGGTCATCCCGTTCCTTTAATAATCCTTTACTTCATCAGCTGGAAATCCACCATGGTTCTATATACTGCTCTTTGCGTGGAACA
Organism: Eulemur rufifrons; assembly: GCF_041146395.1. Taxonomy (NCBI): domain Eukaryota; kingdom Metazoa; phylum Chordata; class Mammalia; order Primates; family Lemuridae; genus Eulemur; species Eulemur rufifrons. The sequence continues at coordinate 23,696,147 of NC_091007.1, read as the reverse complement.
GGTAACTGCCTTGTTCCAAGAAGTATGCCGCAGAGCTTTTCAATTAACCACTACGTTGAAAATTATTTACAGGTATTCAGCCTTTCACCATAATTGTGGTAACGTTTGTTTCTGCCTCCTGAAACCCAAGAAGGCTGCGACGGACATAACTATGCTGAGGAGTAGCTGACTTGGTGTTGCCTATTTTTGATAGTGGAGACTGACAAGAAGCCATTCTTCTAAGTATCATCCCACCACCATTTTTCCATTGTTTTAAAATGCAGGAAAATTTTGCAAGTTAGCATTATAATTAGTAGCTGGAGGGTACGGTTTTTATTTTTGTGTGTGGTCGATGTCGATGGGGGGGTGAGGCCCTCTGTCAGTTCGCTGGTTAGTTTTTATTATCCCCAGAGAGGAGAAGTGGGCATGTGTTTGGCAGGTGAAAAGGGCGGATTCTGTTTCAGAGAATTAACGATGATCCCCATGGTCATCCCGTTCCTTTAATAATCCTTTACTTCATGAGCTGGAAATCCACCATGGTTCTATATACTCCTCTTTGGGTGGGAACATGTAACTGGCTTGTTCCAAGAAGTATGCCGCAGAGCTTTTCAATTAACCACTACGTTGAAAATTATTTGCAGGTGTTCAGCGTTTAACACTAACCAGAACCCCTAAAGATAACCCTGAACCCTATCCCTAACCCCAGCAGTAAACTTTAACCCTAAACCTAAGCCCAACCCGTAACCCTAATCCTATCCTTTTACCCTAAAACTAACCCCTAAACCTAACCCCTATACCTCACCCTAACTCTAACCCCAATCCTAATTCTAACCATACCCCTTCATAAAACACTAACTCCTAACCGCTAACCCTAACACTAACCAAAAACCCTAATCACTAATCCCTAACCCTAACGCTTAACCTTTTCCCTAACCGTTAACCCTCACCCTAAATCTTAACACTGACCCTAACCTTAACCTTTAACTCTAAGCCTAACCCTTAACCCTACAGTAAGGAAGACCCTTAATGCTAATGGGATCCCTTATCCCTAACCCTAACACTACAGCTAAAAATAACCCTAACCTTGGATCCTTAAACCTAACCCCTAACACTTACTTTAACCCCAAACCCTAACCCTAATCCTAAGCATTAAACCTAACCCTATCTCTTAACCCTAACCCTAGCCCTTACCCTAACGCCTAGATCTAACCCTAAATCTAACCTACCGCCTAATCCTAAACTTAAGCCCTAATGCTAACTCTAACCCTGATCCCTAAACCTAACCGTAACCCTTAACACTAACCCTATCCGTGAACCTTAACCCTGACCCTAACCATTACCCGCACCCAAGCATTTAACCCTGACCCTAACCCTAATCCTTAATGATAACCCTAACACTAAACCCTAACCCTAAGCCCAACACTTAACCCTAATCCTATCCCTTAACCCTAACCCTAACCCTAACCCTAATGCTAACCCCTAAACGTAACCCTAACCGTGACCAGTAAACCTAATCCTAACCTCTAACACAAACCATAGCACATAACTCTAACCCTAAAACTAACCCTAACCTTAACCCTAAACCCTAACTCTTAACCTTAACCCTAAGCGTTAACTCTCACGCTAACCTTTAATCCTAACCCTAATCCTAATCTTCAACCCTAAACCTAACACTTAACCCTAACCCTGTACCAAACCCTAACCCCTCATCTTAACCCTAACCTTAAACCTCAACCCTAAACCAAAGTGTAACCGTTAAATCTAAGAGTAACCTTTAACCCTAACCGTAATCCCTAACCCTAAGCCCTCACCCTAACACTAAACTTCATCCTTAACCCTAACCCTAACCCTAACCCTAAATCTAATTCTCAGACTTCTTGCTTTCTTAGAGTTTAGAAAGCCTGCAATCCTCCCATGCCATGCGTGAAAGGAGGCTCTGCCACAGTGTCCTGCATGAAACCCACAGGCCCATACACTGCGTGCGGTAGAGTGGGTTCCCAGCGACCATCCCAGACACCTAACTTTGCCTCCTAGGGCATACAGGGCCCGTGCCCTAAGCATAAACCCTACCCCTCACCCATAAGCCTAACCCACAACATAACAGCTAACCCTGATCCTACTGCTCACCTTAACATGTAAACCTCACCATAACCCTAACTTTAACCGCATATCTTAACGTTAATGCATGACACCCTGAGTTCAAGCCCTATACCGTCATTATAACCCTAACTCCTAGCTATAACCGTAACACCTAATCCCTAATTCTGAAGCGCCAACCCTAACCTTAACCCGACCAAAACACTAACACTAACCCTAACCCCTTACCCTAACCCTACGCCTAAAAGTAACCCTAACCGTTGATCATTCGTCATAACCCCAACCTTAACCCTAACCCTTAACCTATTCCCAATCCTAACCATTAAACAGAACCCTAACTCTTAACCCTAACCCTAACCTTTTCCCTAATGCCTAGAGATCTAACCCCAACACTGACCTACAGTTAACACTAACCCCAAACCCTAATGCTAACCTTAAACCTGAACCAAGCTCCTAACCCTTAACCCTAACACTATCCCTAACCCCTAAGCCTAACCCCAACTGTTAACCCTCTAACCCTCACCCTGAATCCTAACCCTATCCCTTAACCCTAACCCCTAACCCTAACGCTAACTCCAACCCTAAAACTTACCCTGGCCCCCAACCCAGACTTAACACCTTACCCCTAACACTAACTCTAACCCTAACCACTAATCCCTAGCACCTAACCCTGACTCGAAACCTAACCCCTAACACGAAAAACCCTAACCCCAACCCCAACCCTAATTCTCACACTACTTCCATTCCCAGAGTGAAGCAAGCCTACAATACAGCCATGCCATGTGTGAGATGAGGCTCCGCCTGAGTCCTGCATGGAGGTCCTGTCCCAAGGCCCAGGGATGATGTTGTGCTCTCGTGGGGACTCCGACCGCACCCCTCTCACCGTAGATTAACCAGGTCCTGTGCCCTTAAACTGACCGCTAAAGCTAAGCCCTACCACCAACGCTAACCCCTGACCCTGAACCTAAGCCCCGAGACTAAAGCCCAACATTAACTCTAGACCCTTACCCTAAACCTAATCCCTAACACTAATGCTAACCCCTAAACCCAACCCTAACCGTGAACAGTAAACCTAACCCTAACCCCTAACACAAACCATAGCACATAACTCTAACCCTAAATCTAACCCTAAGCCTAACCGTAAACCCTAACTCTTAACCTTAACCCTAAGTGTTAACTCTCACGCTAACCTTTAATCCTAACCCTAATCCTAATCTTCAACCCTAAACCTAACACTTAACCCTAACCCTGTACCAAACCCTAACCCCTCATCTTAACCCTAACCGTAAACCTCAACCCTAAACCGAACTGTAACCGTTAAACCTAAGAGTAACATTTAACCCTAACCCTTATCCCTAACCTTAAGCCCTCACCCTAACACTAAACTTCATCCTTAACCCTAACCAGAATCCTAACCCTAAATCTAATTCTCAGACTTCTTGCTTTCTTAGAGTTTAGAAAGCCTGCAATCCTCCCATGCCATGCGTGAAAGGAGGCTCTACCACTGTGTCCTGCATGAAACCCACGGGCCCATACACAGAGTATGATAGAGTTGGTTCCCGGGTACAATCCCAGCCCCCTAAACTCCCCCCGCCCGCCTAGTGCAGACAGGGCCCGTGCGCTAAGCATAAACAATACCTTTAACAGATAACCCTAACCCTGAACATAACACCCAACCCTGTTTCTATTTCTCCCCTTAACACGTAAACCTCACCGTGAGCCTAACTTTAACCACTTATCCTAACGTTAATGCATAACCCATTCCCTGAGAACAACCCCTATCCCATAATTCTAACCCTATCTCCTAGTCATCACTGGAACACCTAATCCCTAACCCTAATTCTAAACCGCTAACCCTAACCGGAACCCTACCTACAACCCTAACACTGACAGTAACCCTTACTTCTAACCCCAACGCTATGCCTAACAAAAACCCTAACCCTTCACCCAAACCCCTAAGCCTTACGCTAACCCTTAACCCTAATCCTAATCCTAACCATTAAACCTAACCCTAGCTCTTAAAGCTAACCCTAAACCTTACCCTCACGACTAGACCTAACCCTGACACTAACCTAACACCTAACCCTAACCAGAACCCCTAAAGCTAACCCTGAACCCTATCCCTAACCCTAGCAGTAAACTTTAACCCTAAACCTAAGCCCAACCCATAACCCTAATCCTATCCTTTTACCCTAAAACTAACCCCTAAACCTAACCCCTATACCTAACCCTAACTCTAACCCCAATCCTAATTCTAACCATACCCCTTCATAAAACACGAACTCCTAACCGCTAACCCTAACACTAACCAAAAACCCTAATCACTAATCCCTAACCCTAACGCTTAACCTTTACCCTAACCGTTAACCCTCACCCTAAATCTTAACACTGACCCTAACCTTAACCTTTAACTCTAAGCCTAACCCTTAACCCTACAGTAAGGAAGACCCTTAATGCTAATGGGATCCCTTATCCCTAACCCTAACACTACAGCTAAAAATAACCCTAACCTTTGATCCTTAAACCTAACCCCTAACACTTACTTTAACCCCAAACCCTAACCCTAATCCTAAGCATTAAACCTAACCCTATCTCTTAACCCTAACCCTAGCCCTTACCCTAAGGCCTAGTTCTAACCCTAAATCTAACCTCCCGCCTAATTCTAACCTTAAGCCCTAATGCTAACGCTAACCCTGAACCCTAAATCTACCCGTAACCCTTAACACGAACCCTATCCGTAAACCTTAACCCTGACCCTAACCATTACCCGCACCAAAGCATTTAACCCTGACCCTAACCCTAATCCTTAATGATAACCCTAACACTAAACCCTAACCCTAAGACCAACACTTAACCCTAATCCTATCCCTTAACCCTAACCCTAACGCTAACCCTAATGCTAACCCCTAAAAGTAACCCTAACCGTGAACAGTAAACCTAACCCTAACCTCTAACACAAACCATAGCACATAACTCTAACCCTAAAACTAACCCTAACCCTAACTCTAACCCTAAACCCTAACCCTTAACCTTAACCCTAAGCGTTAACTCTCACGCTAACCTTTAATCCTAACCCTAATCCTAATCTTCAACCCTAAACCTAACACTTAACCCAAATCCTGTACCGAACCCTAACCCCTCATCTTAACCCTAACCGTAAACCTCAACCCTAAACCAAAGTGTAACCGTTAAATCTAAGAGTAACCTTTAACCCTAACCGTAATACCTAAGCCTAAGCCCTCACCCTAACACTAAACTTCATCCTTAACCCTAACCATAACCCTAACCCTAAATCTAATTCTCAGACTTCTTGCTTTCTTAGAGTTTAGAAAGCCTGCAATCCTCCCATGCCATGCGTGAAAGGAGGCTCTGCCACAGTGTCCTTCATGAAACCCAGAGGCCCATACACTGTGTGCGGTAGAGTGGGTTCCCAGCGACCATCCCAGACACCTAACTTTGCCTCCTAGGGCATATAGGGCCCGTGCCCTAAGCATAAACCCTACCCCTCACCAATAAGCCTAACCCACAACATAACAGCTAACCCTGATCCTACTGCTCACCTTAACAGGTAAACCTCACCATAACCCTAACTTTAACCCCATATCTTAACGTTATGCATGACACCCTGAGAACAAGCCCTATACCGTCATTATAACCCTAACTCCTAGCTATAACCGTAACACCTAATCCCTAATTCTGAAACGCCAACCCTAACCGTAACCCGACCAACAACACTAACACTAACCCTAACCCCTTACCCTAACCCTACGCCTAAAAGTAACCCTAACCGTTGATCCTTCGTCATAACCCCTAACCTTAACCCTAACCCTTAACCCTATTCCCAATCCTAACCATTAAACAGAACCCTAACTCTTAACCCTAACCCTAACCTTTACCCTAATGCCTAGAGATCTAACCCCAACACTGACCTACAGTTAACACTAACCCCAACCCCTAATGCTAACCTTAAACCTGAACCAAGCTCCTAACCCTTAACCCTAACACTATCCCTAACCCCTAAGCCTAACCCCAACTGTTAACCCTCTAACCCTCACCCTGAATCCTAACCCTATCCCTTAACCCTAACCCCTAACCCTAACGCTAACTCCAACCCTAAACCTTACCCTGGCCCCCTAACCCAGACTTAACACCTTACCCCTAACACTAACTCTAACCCTAACCACTAATCCCTAGCACCTAACCCTGACTCGAAACCTAACCCCTAACACGAAAAACCCTAACCCCAACCCCAACCCTAATTCTCACACTACTTCCATTCCCAGAGTGAAGCAAGCCTACAATACAGCCATGCCATGTGTGAGATGAGGCTCCACCTGAGTCCTGCATGGAGGTCCTGTCCCAAGGCCCAGGGAATGATGTTGTGCTTTCGTGGTGACTCCGACCGCACCCCTCTCACCGTAGATTAACCAGGTCCTGTGCCCTTAAACTGAGCGCTAAAGCTAAGCCCTACCACCAACGCTAACCCCTGACACTGAACCTAAGCCCCGAGCCTAAAGCCCAACATTAACTCTAGACCCTTACCCTAAACCTAATCCCTAACCCTAATGCTAACCCCTTAACCCAACCCTAACCATGAACAGTAAACCTAACCCTAACCCCTAACACAAACCATAGCACATAACTCTAACCCTAAATCTAACCCTAAGCCTAACCGTAAACCCTAACTCTTAATCTTAACCCTAAGCGTTAACTCTCACGCTAACCTTTAATCCTAACCCTAATCCTAATCTTCAACCCAAACCTAACACTTAACCCTAAACGTCTACCAAACCCTAACCCCTCATCTTAACCTTAACCGTAAACCTCAACCCTAAAACGAACTGTAACCGTTAAACCTAAGAGTAACCTTTAACCCTAACCCTAATCCCTAACCCTAAGCCCTCACCCTAACACTAAACTTCATCCTTAACCCTAACCATAATCCTATCCCTAAATCTAATTCTCAGACTTCTTGCTTTCTTAGAGTTTAGAAAGCCTGCAATCCTCCCATGCCATGCGTGAAAGGAGGCTCTACAACTGTGTCCTGCATGAAACCCACGGGACCATACCCAGAGTATGATAGAGTGGGTTTCCGGGTACAATCCCAGCCCCCTAAACTCCCCCCGCCCGCCTAATGCAGACAGGGCCCGTGCGCTAAGCATAAACAATACCTCTAACAGATAACCCTAACCCTGAACATAACATCCAACCCTGTTCCTATTTCTCCCCTTAACACGTAAACCTCACCGTGAGCCTAACTTTAACCTCTTATCCTAACGTTAATGCGTAACCCATTCCCTGAGAACAACCCCTATCCCATAATTCTAACCCTATCTCCTAGTCATCACTGGAACACCTAATCCCTAACCCTAATTCTAAACCGCTAACCCTAACCGTAACCCTACCTACAACCCTAACACTGACAGTAACCCTTACTTCTAACCCCAACGCTATGCCTAACAAAAACCCTAACCCTTGACCCTAACCCTTCACCCTAACCCCTAAGCCTTACCCTAACCCTTAACCCTAATCCTAATCCTAACCATTAAACCTAACCCTAGCTCTTAAAGCTAACCCTAAACCTTACCCTCACGACTAGACCTAACCCTGACACTAACCTAACACCTAACCCTAACCAGAACCCCTAAAGCTAACCCTGAACCCTATCCCTAACCCTAGCAGTAAACTTTAACCCTAAACCTAAGCCCAACCCATAACCCTAATCCTATCCTTTTACCCTAAAACTATCCCCTAAACCTAACCCCTATAACTCACCCTAACTCTAACCCCAATCCTAATTCTAACCATACCCCTTCATATAACACGAACTCCTAACCTCTAACCCTAACACTAACCAAAATCCCTAATCGCTAATCCCTAACCCTAACGCTTAACCTTTACCCTAACCGTTAACCCTCACCCTAATTCTTAACACTGACCCTAACCTTCACCTTTAACTCTAAGCCTAACCCTTAACCCTACAGTAAGGAAGACCCTTAATGCTAATGGGATCCCTTATCCCTAACCCTAACACTACAGCTAAAAATAACCCTAACCTTTGATCCTTAAACCTAACCCCTAACACTTACTTAACCCCAAACCCTAACCCTAATCCTAAGCATTAAACCTAACCCTATCTCTTAACCCTAATACTAGCCCTTACCCTAACGCCTAGTTCTAACCCTAAATCTAACCTCCCGCCTAATCCTAACCTTAAGCCCTAATGCTAACGCTAACCCTGAACCCTAAACCTACCCGTAACCCTTAACACTAACGCTATCCGTAAACCTTAACCCTGACCCTAACCATTACCTGCACCCAAGCATTTAACCCTGACCCTAACCCTAATGTTAATGATAACGCTAACACTAAACCCTAACCCTAAGCCCAACACTTAACCATAATACTATCCTTTAACCCTAAGCCTACCCCTAACCCTAAGGCTAACCCCTAAACGTAACCCTAACCGTGACCAGTAAACCTAACCCTAACCTCTAAAACAAACCATAGCACATAACTCTAAACCTAAATCTAACCCTAACCCTAACCCTAACCCTAAACCCTAACTCTTAACCTTAACCCTAAGCGTTAACTCTCATGGTAACCTTTAATCCTAACCCTAATCCTAATCTTCAACCCTAAACCTAACACTTAACCCTAACCCTGTACCAAACCCTAACACCTCATCTTAACCCTAACCGTAAACCTCAACCCGAAACCAAAGTGTAACCGTTAAGCCTAACAGTAACCTTTAACCCTAACCCTAATCCCTAACCCTAAGCCCTCACCCTAACACTAAACTTCATCCTTAACCCTAACCATAATCCTAATCCTAAATCTCATTCTCAGACTTCTTGCTTTCTTAGAATTTAGAAAGCCTGCAATCCTCCCATGCCATGCGTGAAAGGAGGCTCTACCACTGTGTCCTGCATGAAACCCACGGGCCCATAACCAGTGTATGATAGAGTGGGTTCCCGGGTACAAACCCAGCCCCCTAAACTCCCCCCGCCCGCCTAATGAAGACACGGCCCGTGTGCTAAGCATAAACAATACCTTAAACAGATAACCCTAACCCTGAACATTACACCCAACCCTGTTCCTATTTCTCCCCTTAACACGTAAACCTCACCGTGCGCCTAACTTTAACCTCTTATCCTAACGTTAATGCATAACCCATTTCCTGAGAACAACCCCTATCCCATAATTCTAACCCTATCTCCTAGTCATCACTGTGACACCTAATCCCTAACCCTAATTCTAAACCGCTAACCCTAACCGTAACCCTACCTACAACCCTAACACTGACAGTAACCCTTACTTCTAACCCCAACGCTATGCCTAACAAAAACCCTAACCCTTGACCCTAACCCTTCACCCTAACCCCTAAGCCTTACCCTAACCCTTATCCCTAATCCTAATCCTAACCATTAAACCTAACCCTAGTTCTTAAAGCTAACCCTAAACCTTACCCTCACGACTAGACATAACCCTGACACTAACCTAACACCTAACCCTAACCAGAACCCCTAAAGCTAACCCTGAACCCTATCCCTAACCCTAGCAGTAAACTTTAACCCTAAACCTAAGCCCAACCCGTAACCCTAATCCTATCCTTTTACCCTAAAACTAACCCCTAAACCTAACCCCTATACCTCACCCTAACTCTAACCCCAATCCTAATTCTAACCATACCCCTTCATAAAACACTAACTCCTAACCGCTAACCCTAACACTAACCAAAAACCCTAATCACTAATCCCTAACCCTAACGCTTAACCTTTACCCTAACCGTTAACCCTCACCCTAAATCTTAACACTGACCCTAACCTTAACCTTTAACTCTAAGCCTAACCCTTAACCCTACAGTAAGGAAGACCCTTAATGCTAATGGGATCCCTTATCCCTAACCCTAACACTACAGCTAAAAATAACCCTAACCTTGGATCCTTAAACCTAACCCCTAACTCTTACTTTAAACCCAAACCCTAACCCTAATCCTAAGCATTAAACCTAAGCCTATCTCTTAACCCTAACGCTAGTCCTTACCCTAACGCCTAGATCTAAACCTAAATCTAACCTACTGCCTAATCCTAACCTTAAGCCCTAATGCTAACTCTAAACCTGAACCCTAAACCTACCCGTAACCCTTAACACTAACCCTCTCCGTGAACCTTAAACCTGACCCTAACCATTACCCACACCCAAGCATTTAAACCTGACCCTACCCCTAATCCTTAATGATAACCCTAACACTAAACCCTAACCCTAAGCCCAACACTTAACCCTAATCCTATCCCTTTACCCTAACCCTAATCCTAACCCCTAAACGTAACCCTAACCGTGACCAGTAAACCTAACCCTAACCTCTAACACAAACCATAGCACATAACTCTAACCCTAAAACTAACCCTAACCCTAACCCTAACCCTAAACCCTAACACTTAACCTTAACCCTAAGCGTTAACTCTCACGCTAACCTTTAATCCTAACCCTAATCCTAATCTTCAACCCTAAACCTAACACTTAACCCTAACCCTGTACCTAACCCTAACCCCTCATCTTAACCCTAACCGTAAACCTCAACCCTAAACCAAAGTGTAACCGTTAAACCTAAGAGTAATCTTTAACCTTAACCCTAATCCCTATCCCTAAGCCCTCACCCTAACACTAAACTTCATCCTTAACCCTAACCATAATCCTAACCCTAAATCTAATTCTCAGACTTCTTGCTTTCTTAGAGTTTAGAAAGCCTGCAATCCTCCCATGTCATGTGTGAAAGCAAGCTCTACCACTGTGTCCTGCATGAAACCCACGGGCCCATACCCAGAGTATGATAGAGTGGGTTCCCGGGTAAAATCCCAGCCCCCTAAACTCCCCCCGCCCGCCTAATGCAGACAGGGCCCGTGCGCTACGCATAAACAATACCTTTAACAGATAACCCTAACCTGAACATAACACCCAACCCTGTTCCTATTTCTCCCCTTAACACGTAAACCTCACCGTGCGCCTAACATTAACCTCTTATCCTAACGTTAATGCATAACCCATTTCCTGAGAACAACCCCTATCCCATAATTCTAACCCTATATCCTACTCATCACTGTGACACCTAATCCCTAACCCTAATTCTAAACCGCTAACCCTAATCGTAACCCTACCAAAAACCCTAACACTGACAGTAACCCTTACTTCTAACCCCAACGCTATGCCTATCAAAAACCCTAACCCTTCACCCTAACCCCTAACCCTTACCCTAACCCTTAACCCTAATTCTAATCCTAACCATTAAACCTAACCCTAGCTCTTAAAGCTAACCCTAAACCTTACCCTCACGACTAGACCTAACCCTGACACTAACCTAACACCTAACCCTAACCAGAAACCCTAAAGCTAACCCTGAACCCTATCCCTAACCCTAGCAGTAAACTTTAACCCTAAACCTAAGCCCAACCCGTAACCCTAATCCTATCCTTTTACCCTAAAACTAACCCCTAAACCTAACCCCTATAACTCACCCTAACTCTAACCCCAATCCTAATTCTAACCATACCCCTCATAAAACACTAACTCCTTACCGCTAACCCTAACACTAACCAAAAACCCTAATCACTAATCCCTAACCCTAACGCTTAACCTTTACCCTAACCGTTAACCCTCACCCTAAATCTTAACACTGACCCTAACCTTATCCTTTAACTCTAAGCCTAACCCTTAACCCTACAGTAAGGAAGACCCTTAATGCTAATGGGATCCCTTATCCCTAACCCTAACACTACAGCTAAAAATAACCCTAACCTTTGATCCTTAAACCTAACCCCTAACACTTACTTTAACCCCAAACCCTAACCCTAATCCTAAGCATTAAACCTAACCCTATCTCTTAACCCTAACGCTAGCCCTTACCCTAACGCCTAGATCTAACCCTAAATCTAACCTACCGCCTAATCCTAACCTTAAGCCCTAATGCTAACTCTAACCCTGATCCCTAAACCTACCCGTAACCCTTAACACTAACCCTATCCGTGAACCTTAACCCTGACCCTAACCATTACCCGCACCCAAGCATTTAACCCTGACTCTACCCCTAATCCTTAATGATAACCCTAACACTAAACCCTAACCCTAAGCCCAACACTTAACCCTAATCCTATCCCTTAACCCTAACCCTAACCCTAATGCTAACCCCTAAACGTAACACTAACCGTCACCAGTAAACCTAACCCTAACCTCTAACACAAACCATAGCACCTAACTTTAACCCTAAAACTAACCCTAACCCTAACCCTAATCCTAAACCCTTACTCTTAACCTTAACCCTAAGCGTTAATTCTCACGCTAACCTTTAATCCTAACCCTAATCCTAATCTTCAACACTAAACCTAACAGTTAACCCTAAGCCTGTACCAAACCCTAACCCCTCATCTTAACCCTAACCGTAAACCTCAACCCGAAACCAAAGTGTAACCGTTAAACCTTAAGGGTAACCTTTAACCCTAACCCTAATCCCTAACCCTAAGCCCTCACCCTAACACTAAACTTCATCCTTCACCCTAACCATAATCCTAACCCTAAATCTCATTCTCAGACTTCTTGCTTTCTTAGAGTTTAGAAAGCCTGCAATCCTCCCATGCCATGCGTGAAAGGAGGCTCTACCACTGTGTCCTGCATGAAACCCATGGGCCCATACCCAGATTATGATAGAGTGGGTTCCCGGGTACAATCCCAGACCCCTAAACTCCCCCCCACCCGCCTAATGCAGACAGGGCTCGTGCGCTAAGCATAAACAATACCTTTAACAGATAACCCTAACCCTGAACATAACACCCAACCCTGTTCCTATTTCTCCCCTTAACACGTAAACCTCACCGTGCACCTAACTTTAACCTCTTATCCTAACGTTAATGCATAACCCATTTCCTGAGAACAACCCCTATCCCATAATTCTAACCCTATCTCCTAGTCATCACTGTGACACCTAATCCCTAACCCTAATTCTAAACCGCTAACCCTAACCGTAACCCTACCTACAACCCTAACACTGACAGTAACACTTACTTCTAAACCCAACGCTATGCCTAACAAAAACCCTAACCCTTGACCCTAACCCTTCACCCTAACCCCTAAGCATTACCCTAACCCTTAACCCTAATCCCAATCCTAACCATTAAACCTAACCCTAGCTCCAAAATCTAACCCTAAACCTTACCCTCACGACTAGTCCTAACCCTGACACTAACCTAACACCTAACCCTAACCAGAACCCCTAAAGCTAATCCTGAACCCTATCCATAACCCTAGCAGTAAACCTTAACCCTAAACCTAAACCGAACCTGTAACCCTAATCCTATCCTTTTACCCTAAATCTAACCCCTAAACCTAACCCCTATACCTCACCCTAACTCTAACCCCAATCCTAATTCTATCCATACCCCTTCATAAAACACTAACTCCTAACCGCTAACCCTAACACTAACCAAAAACCCTAATCACTAATCCCTAACCCTAACGCTTAACCTTTACCCTAACCGTTAACCCTCACCCTAAATCTTAACACTGACCCTAACCTTAACC